>NW_019647392.1:0-4872 GCF_002806865.2 Cucurbita pepo subsp. pepo
TTACAGTTCATTCATAAATAGGGACAATAACGGAACAGGGATCGAAGCCATGAGACCGATTGGTGTAGGACCGGAGTGAAGTTCGGAAACTCTTGCTTGCTTCTTGACAGGAGAAGAAAAGAGTGAAAGGAGAAGAGACCGGAAAATAGCTTGACCTTGTGAAATGAAAGAGGGAAATCAGGTTAATCAGTAATAGCCCAGGAGAAAGAAGAAATAGGATAGGAATCGGATGACGAATCGGAAAGAAAAGAGAAAGAGAAANCGCGGTTACGAGGTTAAGGTTTTCTCTTTCGGCTTTACCTAGTTCAATGAAAGAATAAATAAATAGGGAAGAGGTTAATGAGGTTACAGTTCAAGAAAGGATCAAGATCAGTTAAAGAAGAAATCGTATAAGGGGGGCAGGTTCAGTAGCTCAGCCGAGTCAAGGGGGCAGGGGCAGGTTCAACTATCTCTTATTCTTTTGTTTCCTGTAAAGGTTCAGTAGCTCAGGCGGGTCATAGAATATAAGGTTCCGGGGAGAAGTTAAGTTGGATGAATCCCCCGCTCTCCCCCAATTCTTCTTTTCTGACTCTCATCCGCTTTTTCTGTTCAATCTGGTAATATCGTATAAGGGGAAGGATTTCTTCTTATTCACCGAGCTCAAGCTATCTATTTGAGACTCTCCTGTAAATTCTATTTGTTTGTTTAAAGCCTATTTACCGAGAAAAAGAAAAGAGAGGTGAACGAGTCGAATATTAATCTTTCCTTAAACCTTCCGAAACAGAATAAGGCAATGGAATTGGGAAACCAACAGGTGAATGAGAAAGAGAAGAAAAAGAGAAGTAGCGAAGCCCATTTACCGAGTGAAAGGAATAGAGATTCAGGGGAATTGAATTAATCTTTCTTATGATTCTCATCTTCTTTTACAGTGAAATCAGGGAGAGTACATTCACATTACCTACTGAACCTATTTAGCGAGTGTTTGAAGGTGAAGAAGTAATAAATAGTCCAGGAGCGAAGCTGTTACGTGGTTGTGAGTCTTTCTTTCTCTCGACTAGAAAGGTGATTGAGCGAAGCAGCTTTACCTTGTCTTTGAGTTCCATCAGTCAAAGGTTTAGTTTAAGGTTGAGGAGAATGAATAAGGAGTAAGTCTTGACTTCCCGCATTACCTCCTGAAAGAAAAGAGAAGAGACAGACCCAACCCAGTGAAAGAAAAGAGCTACTTCACCACTTTCCTGTTCAAGAAAGAAGGGAGACGAAAGAAGCAGCCGAGGTTCCGTTGGTTAATAAGGTAAATCAAATAGGTAAGCTAATAAATGGACTCTCCTTTACAGTTCAAGAAGGGAGAGGTTCATGAGCGAATCTGTTTCCCCTTTCCGTTCAGTCTAACGAATAAGGAGTCTTTGATTGACTTACTCACTCTCCCGTAAATAAAGAAAGGATAGGTTCAGTCGCGGATACTCCAGTTTCCCTTACTGTTCAAGAATAAATAGGGGAAGGGGCGAAGGTCATTGAGTATAAGGTTACGGTTCTAGAGCTGATCTTTCTTGACTTACTCTTCCGGATTCAATGAATTGAAAGAATAAATAGGTGGTTGGTTCAGTCGCTTTACCTGATTCTCTCTCATCCAGCTTACCGAGGAAAAGAAGAAATAGGGGAAGGAGTGTCGGAGGGATCATGCTTCTTTCGTTTCGTTTTTCACCCCAAAATATAGGGATAGGATAACAGAAATTCATTTATGGTACGTCAGAGTTAAAGAAGGTTCAGGAGGATCAGGAGAATGCATCTTTCGGCTTGACTTCCTTAATGCAATAACAGATGGTAATATTGGTTCCGGTTCCGGTTCAGTAGTTCAGGATCAGATCAAGAATGAATAAGGAGTAGTTACTGTTCAAGAGTGAAAGCAAGAAAGGAGAAAGATAAGTTCCTGAATAAATAGGTGCAGGAGAGAAGCCAGCCTATTTACTTCGTGAAAGAAGGATTTCATATGCTCGGACAGGGGAAGGAGTGAACAGACCTACAGAAAGAAGAGAATATCGGTTCAGGAGAGAGAGAAGCCAGCTGCTTTCCAGAGTTGACTTTACTGTGAAAGAAGGGAAGGAGAGGTTAAGGGGAAGAACTGACTTAAACTTAGTGCTTGTCTTGTGAAACCGATAGGTAGGGAGAGGAGTGAAGGAGAATGATGGTTTCGTCTTTACAGCTGAATCAAAGGAAAGAGAAGAGACCCAGTTGGATAGGACAGAAGTAAATAACTAACCTAGAAAGAACAGTGAAAGAAGGTTCGCGAAGTAGTTTAGGATAAATCATCGAGAGTATTGATCTTTTACTTACAGTGAAGGGAGAGTCAAACAAAGGAAGAAGACTCAGACAGAGTCAAAGAGTTTAAGCAAGCAATCAAGGATCAGATCAAGAATAGTTCAACCCTCTCGTTCAATCAATTCTCTTTTCTTTCCTGACAGTTCAATCAATAGGTTCCGGTTCAGGATCAAGAATATGCTTTCCCCTGTTCATAGTTCAACTCCAGTAAAAGAAGGTAATCTCAGCTGCTTTACCTCGTGTTTGAAGCTCGAGACAAACAAATACATTCTTTCTTTTCTGACTGACTCTCTCTCCCTGATTGAACTGTAAAAGAGAGAGGAAATGAAGACGCTACTGAACCAACCCATTTACTTACCTCCAGAAATAAGGGAATAAAACAAAGCTAGCTCGGCAAGGGAAGGTAATATCGGGGAAGGAGCGAAGCTGTGAGACCCGGAGGGCGAAGGAGCGAAGCTGTGAGACCCGGAGGGCGAAGGAGCGAAGCAGCTTTACCTTAAGGGGAGGGGAAGGAGTTTACAGTGAAAGAAGTAGGAGCTTGAGAGAGAGTCTCCCTTCAAACAAAGACTTACAACTCGGATAGGATAGTCCATCGTTCAGTAGTTCAGGAATCCTGAGTTTCGTCTTGACTCTACCTTCTCTTCTAGAACAAACAGTAAAGGAGAAGAAAGATAAAGGAGTAGATACGTGATTGAGCAGCAGCAGCAGCCGGAGTTCGTTCAGTTTCATCTTTAGGCTTTCGAACAGTAAAGGCTATTAGGATAGGATAGGATAGGTTAGGTACGGAGTGCAAGGAGAATGCAGCTCTCTCCTTGATAAAGAAAGGTGTAAGAGTGAAGGATAACGAATAGAATATGCGAGAACGAGGCAAGGCAAGCAAAGAGTTCAATCAATCAGGAAAAGGTTAATGAGTTTAGTTTACAAGAGAGTCAAGTCCATTAGAAGAATACATAACATAGGGATAGGAGTCAAAGAAGCCAGGCAGCAGAGAATGAATCGGAAGCTGAAGGGTCAGTAGTGATTGAGGTAACCAACCAGCTTTTGAAAGAGTGTTTAAATAAATAGAAATAGGGCAGGGCAAGGAGCAAAGCAATGAGACCACATAGAATAGGCGAATGAGTTCAATCAGGTTCAGGTTAATCAGTAATAGTCCTGTTAAACGAGAATGAATAAAGGAGTAGAGGCTTTCCCTTGTTTACAGTCGAGTAAATGAATTAGCTGCAGCGGCTTTACCTCGGGAAATGATTTAATAGGGAGAGGTGAACAAGTGAATGAGTTCCGTTCCGTCACTCTCTTTCGGCTTAGTTTACAGTTCAATCCGGGAAGGAAGGAAGAAGGTCATATCGGTTCGGGAGCGGATCATCCAACCTGCCTATTTCCCTTCTTTACTGTGAAAGAATAACTCACAATAAATAACCGCACAGCACAAGGAGTTAAGTTAAGCAAGGGCCATGAGACCGATAGGTGTAGGACCGGAGTTCAGTTCTACAACTCTTGCTTTCTTCTTGACAGGAGAGTCTCAGAGTGTTTGAAGGTCATATCGGTTAAGTCTAACGAATAAGGAGTTTCGGCTTGCCCTTGGTTACTGGTCAGGCAGGGAGAGTTCCCAGAGTGAAGGAGAAGAAAGAAAAGAGAACGAGGTTACAGTTCAATCATAAATAGGAAAAGGAGCTCTGCAATGAGACCGATAGGCGAAGGAGCAGAGCAACGAGACCCATACAATAAAATAAGGGAATCTCAGCCAGCTGCTTTACCTAGTGAAAGAGTTCAATCCAATCCGGTTCATGAGGTTACAGTGAAAGAAAAGAAAACGAATGAATTTCATATGCTTTACTTACCTAGTTCAATCAGGAAAAGGTGAAGACAGGAGAAAAGAATCCATAGGCATAATAGGGTCAAGAAAAGAGAGCTACTGAATATGCTTTACCGAGTGTTTGACTAGTGTTTCCTTTGTTGGAGATGTTCATGAGTAAGTAGCTCGACTGTCAAGCAGCTAATTCTCGGCCTGTTTACCCTCATCAGGTAATAATAGAGTATAAGGTTCAGCCCCTTCTCTTTCATTTTCTTAGTTGTAAGTGGTTGAATAACGAACACGGAACAAGGGGTTAAGTCGAATGAATTCATCTTGCTTGAGTTGAGTCTTCTTTTATTACAGTTCAAATAGGTTCAGGGAATAGACGTGAAGGAAGTAGCTCAGGGAAGTGATATGAACCAAGAGACATCAATCATACAATATACTTCAATGAAGATGTGAAGAAAAGGTCGTCAAAATTATCAAAAGATGTTTCAATTCATGCCACATTGAAGAAGAATGAAGTTTGATTGTTATAAATTTTGGGAGGATTACAATTTAGAGTCATTGTATTTCTGATAAGATAAGGAATCAATACAAGGAGAATAAGATTCGGATTACCTTGTTGATCGAAAATCTCAAGGCAAGAATATTGTCTGAGATTCGAATCACTCCACAAGCAAGATTGATCATGTCGAGCTTGAATGATTCTACATGCAATCTAAACTACATAGAATTGCAAAGAAACTTAGCCATTGGCTAAAGAAAAGCACAAATGCTTCTTT
>NW_019647392.1:6588-8176 GCF_002806865.2 Cucurbita pepo subsp. pepo
TTGCATGTAGAATCATTCAAGCTCGACATGATCAATCTTGCTTGTGGAGTGATTCGAATCTCAATCAAGTGTTCTTGTCTTGAGATATTTGATCAACAAGAATCATTGAAGCTAGACATGATCGATCTTGCTTCTGGAGTGATTCGAATCTCAAACAATGTTCTTGCCTTGAGATATTCGATCAACAAGGTAATCCGAATCTTACTCCCCTTGTAGTGATTCCTTATCTTATCAGGAAGTCTCATGAGTTCAATCAGTAGGATCAGGATAATGAGTCTGACAGTTCACTCTCATTCATCTTTCGTTTCGGCTTTGTTTACCATTCAGGGAGGGTAAATTAATTAGCTGCAGCGGCCGAGCTCAGTCTGGTTCCGGTTCAGGAAAAGGAGGTTGAGTCAGTCTCCTTATTCTTTAGAAAGGTAAAGGAGCGAAAGCTGTGAGACCAAGTTTACGAGCGAAAGCGGCTCGAACCATAGCGAGAGGAGTGAGGTCCAATGAATGTTTCATTCTCATTCTTCAACCATCATTAATGTTTCATTTTCTTCTTCAAGCAATCAATTCTCTTTTCTTTTCCTTACTCTCCTCATCAGGATAGGTTCATGAGCTGCAAGGAATTTCCTCTCCCTTGACTATCTCTTTTTCTCGGTAACATAGGTGAAGGTAAGCTAATTAAGTAGTTCAGTCTCATTCATCTTTCTTACAGGCAGGAGAGGAGCAAAGCAACGAGACCATAAATCAAATAGCTTTACCGAGTTCAATCTATCTCATTCATTTTCTTAGTTTACCGTTCCATCAATCAAATAGTTCCGGTTCAGGGAAAGAAGCTTGCTTCTTTTCTTACTGTTCAGGAGTTCAGGATAGATAATGAATGTTGAGTCTTGACTTCCGGTTCCGGTGAAGGAAGAAGACGAGTTGGATAGATTCAGGAAGTAGCTAAGGAAATAAAGGTTAAGGAGTTTAGTCTTTCAAAGCTGCTAATTCATTTCTTCTTGTTTCGTCTTCACTCGAATTAATCTTTCCATTCTATGTTACCCCGTAAAAGAGTGAAAGAAGGGACAGGTTGAGTCTTTCCTTCCTACCTCGATCAAGAAGGTTCAGCTTCAGTATAGGTTATGGAGCGAAAGTGGCTCGATTGTAAAGGAGAGGAGTGAGGTCTCATTAAGGAGAAAGATCCGTGAAAGAAGGTTCCTGTTCACGCTCATTCTTCTTTCGGCTTTGTTTACTGTTCGTGTTTGAAGGGTCAAGATCAAGAATAGTTCAACCAACCCGAGTTTTCAATAAATGGCCTAAAAAATAGGGAATATCATCAAAGTCTCTAAAGGGTGCGAAGCGAACATTCTTTCAGTAGTTCAGTCTCATGAATAAGGAAGACGTATTGCTCTTTTACAGTGAAGGGAGAGGGGAAGTGATAAGATAAGGAATCAACTACAAGGGGAATAAGATTCGGATTACCTTGTTGATTGAATATCTCAAGGCAAGAACACTTGATTGAGATTCGAATCACTCCACAAGCAAGATCGATCATGTCTAGNTCTTTTACAGTGAAGGGAGAGGGGAAGTGATAAGATAAGGAATCAACTACAAGGGG
>NW_019647393.1:0-8175 GCF_002806865.2 Cucurbita pepo subsp. pepo
TTAAAAAGACTTGATTTATGGGGATAGTTTTCATTCTTAGTATAATGAACAAGTAGGTAACGTAGTTATGTTGCAGTAGTATTATTAAATAATTATGCATAGAAGATATAGAATTATTTGAATATTATTGTCCTAAAGATTAAAATGATGCGACAAAGATGGAAAACTTTGTACAGAGATATTAATTCAAATGAAATAATTAATGATACCAAAGTAAAAAAAATTAACTTCTAATATAATTTCTCCCATCATTGCTATATACATTTGAAGGATTTTACTAATTCTCTCAATAAGCCCTAAGACTTCAAAATAAAAAAGAAAAAATTACTCCATTTTCCCGTCTTCCCAACAGAGATTATGAAATTAAAATATAAAAAAAATTATAAAAAGAGACTCAGGCTTGAATGACTTTCCCCTGTGGAAGCCTAACCCTAAAGACATGTTCTTCTCCGGTGCATTTATCCACCTTCACAACCCACTGGCTCCTCCTCCTCCTCCTCCCATCACCGCCGGACTTCGATACCTCCGCCCCCACTTTCGTCACCATCAGCCCTTTCCCGATCGGCAAAAGATGCGTTGTCGATCCACCGGACCACCCTCCAACAGATCTTTTGCTCATCGCGTTAAAACCCACCACCACGGTAGCGCGTTGACTATTCTTCCTCGATCTAACGACATCAAGCACCGCCACGTGGCTGTCCAGATTGCAGTCGATCAAAACAAAATCCACTTCTCTGTAATGGGTTCTAATAACCCTCTCAGCTTCTCCCACGACGAACTCGATTCCGTGATACGATTCAACTCCGAGAATTTCTTGCGAGAGACGAAGATCTTCCTGCCGTGGAATTACACAGACAACTCGGCCGCCGGTCTGTCGGGCCGCCGCAGCAAGTGCTAGAATCTTATGGTCGGCGGATGTTTCATATGCGACAACCATTAACTGCGCGTTGTTTCCAGCAGCCATAGCTGAAATGAACTCAGCAACGTCAGGTTCGTTCACTTTTTGACCCTGAAACATAACCAAATTATTAGATCACTAATTTCAATTAAGCTGAAAGGGGTGAAAGGAACGTATTGGGTTTATGGTATTGTTTGTTCTTACCATTTTGAGGGTGTTGAGGAAGGCCTCAGTGGCGTTCTCAGCAGACCAGCTAGCCATTGGGTGCTTTGTTTCTGTGTGTGTTCAGGTAATTGTGATGCTTGTGGCTCTCCGGGCTTACCTCAAGGCTTGTTTATATAGGGAGAGGAATCCAAGAAGATTGTACTCAAGGCAACTGCTTGCCAGCCCCATCTGCTTGTGGTTAAAACAATAATACTCTCTATCCAAATAATTTGTGGGCCCCTCCTTTTATTTTAACTAAATTTTGTACATCCATTTAACAAAATACAACATATTTTAATCATATATATTGATGGTTATTGCATTGGTACACCGTGGAATATTTTATTTGTTCAACCAATTGTTTCGTATTAAATTATTATATGTTAGAGATTTTGAACTTTAGAAGAGCTTGTATCTGGATTGACATAATTCAGCTAAATTATGCTTAAATTGGTTGAAATATAGGTTTGTTAAATGAAATAATGGTTTAAGAATGCAAATCGGATATTACCTAGAAATATGATAGTTTAAGATAGGAGGTTTCCTTGCAACAACGTGAGACGTTGATCATCGAAAAAAGAAAAGGAATAAATCTTGTTAGTCGGTCTTAAATTTTTGAAGAAACACGATGACCCAGAAATTGATTAGTTACCTGTAAATGTCTCGATTTTGAGGGACAAAGGGAACTTTCATAACGTATTATGCTATAAATGTGATACTAAGTTCTTGTGTCAATAATTTATGGGGGCAAAATCAGACCCACCCCCATGTTAGCCGAGGCAGCAGGGAAACCCAATTTATCAATTTTTAATATGTAAAATTTCGAGGATAAAGTTTTTTTTTTTTTTTTTTTAACGTTAAATAATGCAAAAACTTTATGTTAATATTTATTGATTTGATGTCCTGCTATGTACGGGTTGTCACGACACTAGTACATATTTGCACATGATCGTCATAATTGAATAATGCTCGTATTCATGTGGGTTAATATATTAATAGTTGATCTTAGTTTATTTATAAAGTATATATAATTAAATTGGTTGATTAAATAGTTTACATAATGTAATATATAATAATTATAAAAAAAAAAATGAAATTGCACATTGGAGGTGTCAAAAATGTAAATAAAAATGGGGGAAGGGGTGATTTGAAATTAAGGAAGTCAGTTTTTGTGTCCCCATGAAAGGCATGCAATAGATCTAGATCAGATCAGTTTGCTTCCCTTACAAAGGACATTGTCCGAACAAAGCAAGCCCATGATATGAACACTTTCCAGTCATCTTGTCTCTCTCTCTCTCTCTCTCTCTCTCTCGTCATTTTCTCTCTCTTCAATTACGAGAATGCCCTCGTATTATGGGCAGTGGCTTGCTTGGAAGATGGTGCACATGCAGAGCAGCCATACGAGTCCAATAAAAACAAAGGGGTTTTTGATTCTTGAGTTATGAATCTTGTAATGATTTTTGTTTTGATGTTGTTTGAATCTATATGGTGTCTGTTGGATTCCTTGAATTTGGGTTAGAAATTAGAGTTCGAAAGTGATGGGAAATGGGTGAGTGCATGGGTTAGAGATGAACGAGTCATGGGTCTGTTAAGATTGTTTTGGATAATGGAACTCTCTCACGAGAAGACATGTTCTATATTTAATATGTGAGATCCCACAATAACTAAAAATAATAATGAAACATTTTTTTATATGGATGTGAAAACTTCTGTCTGAGTATATGTGTTTAAAATTTTTGTGTTAAATGAAAGTGTTCACGAATTATAATAAAAAAATATACTCTCTATTGATATGAAACTTATTGGAGAAACCCAAAGCAAAGTCATGAGAACTTGTGCTCAAATGAGACAATATCATACCATTCGAGAGAGAGACGTCCATGCTTATTTATTGGGCCAATTTCGTTCCTTTCTTATTCGTTTTTTTTTTAATTGTAGTATTAACTAAATTGAATACGTCTCTTTAATATTTTTTGATACAGTATAAAAAAATATATAATTATTTAGCCTTACACGTCAATATAGTATCATTATAAGAAGCAAGTAAAGGTAAATAATCGGAGAGACATATATGTAATGGTCGTTGTGTTTAAATTAACATATAAACGGCTCATTCAAGCCTAAGTTTATTTAATTAAAACGAGGAAAAAATAGTTTAATCTATTTAAAAAACAGTATAGGGCAGAAAAATATTCCCATAGACACGCTAGAATGCTTCATATTTTGATGGTCGTGTCTATTATTTTAACTTGTTTGAATGAATAAACAATTGAAATATTTTTATTTTTTAAAAACTAATTAATTTTATTGAGCGGCTGAATCATAAGCGAAGAAATCTAATTCAACGCCCACGTGCACGGCGCACGACAGCGCAGGAGGTGGAAATAATAGCCAGGAAAGTTGAAGTTTTATAATAACATTTTATTTAATATTATGCGACAATAAATATTAAATATGAAATAAGGGATGCAAGTGTGCCAATAAAATAAGAGATACGATAACCTATAAATGATTGTTACAAAATATTCGATTCCATTTAGTTTTTAAATATTTTTCTATTTTCCTCATCTCACCAATTTTAAATTTACGTTGGATTGCCAACATTATCTAAATGGTTTTAATTTAATTATCATCACACTATATTACTTATTGAATTATTAACGAATATTAAATAAAATAGTTTCTCAAATTTTAAAATTAATAGATAAAATATTTGTAAATAGTTAAATAAGTATATATTTTGTGCCTATCTCGAAGATATATAAAGATTAGGTTAAATGTATATTTTAGCCGTATTTATTTCAATTAAGTCATTGGTTGAGTCTTTTATTTTTTGTTTTATTTTAATGAAGTAATTACAATAATTAAATATAAAATTTATAGAATATTTTATAACGAGTTTTGCCTACAAACATTTGAAAGTCAAATTTATACCGCAACAATCAATTTCAAGTCAATAAAATTAATTATACTAAGTTATAAATAAAATTTAAATATTTTATTAAGTAAAACATTATCAATTTATTTATTTATTCTTTTTAAATTCAACGATGGAGGGATTAATTCCGATTCCGTCGACCTAACTTGGTCAAATTAGGCTTTAACAAATATTAATTGTCCATATATAATTATGCATATTTGAATAAAATATCATAATTTAATTCATAAAAATCACTTGTGCAATTTTATAATTAAAAAAAGGCTCTTTAAAATCAAATATGATTTTTTTGGGAAGAAAAAATCAAATTTGACTATTGAACCAACGTGCCCCACGTTCCATCAAAGATATTTTGACTGTATTTTATTTTAGTATGAATATATATATATATATATATTATTTAATATTTGAGTTTTGTTTTCAATTTAATTGTCCTAATTTCTTAATATTTTCTAATTTAATTTTGTATATTTTAACCATTTCAATAGAGTTATTGTGTTGTTGTATGTGAATATTAAAATTGACTTAATGATAAAGTTAGTATAATATTGGTTGGATTAAAAAAGTAATTATTTTTTTAAAAAAATATTAAGCTTCAATTTATTAGACCTAATTAAATCGTGTGAATTTAACATTAACAATATTAATATTCGAGGACGATAGGACAAAATTATAAGGGAAATTCAAACAATAAACATATAAAATTATTTAATATTTGTAAAAAGAGATTTCATTGTATGGCACTCAACACCCTCAAAATGATTTGTATATTTGAAGTTATTTACAAAATATATAAAATAAAATACTAATCGAACCCTCTTAAATAAGAACATTTCTACCCAGCCACGCCACGTCGGACTGACAGGCAAGCATTCCACGTCAAACTGGATTCCATGTCGGCGATTAGCAGAAATAGTGTAGAAAAAAAAGAAATATCTGGTTATTATTCTGTCTTGTGGACGCAAATTTCGTTTGAAGTTTGAACGATCGTAACCTATTGTGCAGCTGAGTTACCGGGTTTCTAAGTCTACCGGAGTCAACGGCGGAGTTTTGCGGATAAGGCGGAGAGAGTTTTCGATGGGGAATACGAATTGTGTATTGTTTGGTTGCGTGGGGCAAGCGAGTGTGGGGGTAGTGGAGAGATGGGGAAGGTTTGAAAGATTGGCTCCGCCCGGGCTCCATTTCTTTAACCTTTTCGCCGGCGAGTGCCTCGCCGGTATACTCTCCACCAAGATTTCTTCCCTCGATGTTCGTATTGAGACCAAGACCAAGGTATCTCCTCCATCGTTTTTCAATTTTTTTTTCCTTTGGCGGTCGTAATTTCAAGTTTTATAGCCCGGATTTTTGGGGCTTTGTTTAATTCTCAAATGATCTTTGTTCTGCGATCCTTTGATTTCGTTCATCTTCGTTATATGTGAATTTGTAGATGTCTGTTCTAATTTACTTCGAATTTAGAGTTTCTTGTACTGGAATTAATGTTGTAGCTTGACGGACTGTAAATGGGGTTCACCGAATAGAACAAATAAGAAAGAACTGAGGTTTGGATGATACTATTCGAGAAGGAATTGATGTGTTTCTGAACGTGGATTTGTGGCCAATTTGAGTAATTTGGTTCATGATCGTTAATTCTGAGCTTTTTGCTGCAGGACAATGTCTTTGTGCAATTGCTGTGTTCAATTCAGTACCGAGTCATCAAAGAAAATGCTGATGATGCATTTTATGAGTTGCAAAATCCTCAAGAACAAATTCAGGCTTATGTGTTTGATGGTATATGCTTTGATTTCACAGTCACTATTTAGCTCTATAATTCCTTTTTTCATGGGTTGATTAGTACTAACTAATGCATTTTGGATATTCATTGAAGTGGTTCGTGCCGTTGTCCCAAAAATGAATTTGGATGAGCTCTTTGAACAAAAGGGTGAAGTTGCTAAAGCTGTATCAGAGGAACTTGAGAAGGTGACTTTCCCTTCATTATGTTTCTCCTCACTTGAATTATCCCTCCAAACCAGAGACACATTTTGGCCGACTTTTAGCTTTTGGATGTCATGCTGTTTCGTTTAACCTGCGTTTCATTCATTTCCATTTTTTTGCACCAAATCATGTGAAATCTTTTATTTATAAGAGCTGTCTAGATTGTGCAGAAAAATGAATTATAGAAATTTGAGATTATGTAGCCTATATTTACTTGGTAGATTTTTTATTTGTAGAACTATGTGTAACTTGGAATGTATGCTTCGAATATGTATGTTCAAGCTTCGAATATATATGGCCACTGGATCCCTGTCAGCATTTACAAAATATGTAGTATTCTTAAGTACTCTGCGTTATACCCGTTTCGGTAACTTTCGTTGATTGCAGCCTAGAAAAATTGTAAATGCTTCTCGTTTATTTTCATCATGATTAGCCTATAATATAATTATTTGGTGCATCTTAGATATATAATTTGGTTGGGACCTCCTAAAATGACCGACATAAAGATTTCAACACATATTCACCCTCTGAATCAGGTGATGGGAGATTATGGATACAATATCGAGCACATTCTAATGGTCGATATAATACCAGATGCTTCTGTGCGCAGGGCAATGAATGAGATTAATGCAGGTAATGATCTTAGTCATTTTGTTTGTCATATCATATAGGAAGGGCCCTTGTTCCTCTGCCAAAACATGCCTTGTCCATTATTTCCTGGTGGAGCCAACAGACCCTGCTCTCCTTCTGAATGGGCATTGCATGGACTATCATATAATCTTCACTTTTCAAAATTTTGTTTGCCTCCTCTCTATTATGAGATCCTCAGCTTTGTAGGGTACTTTTTTTTTTTGCTATAGCTCAAAGGCTTCAACTTGCAAGTGTATACAAAGGCGAAGCGGAGAAGGTGCTCGTAGTCAAGAAGGCAGAAGCTGAAGCTGAAGCAAAATACCTAGGCGGTGTCGGTGTGGCAAGGCAGAGACAAGCGATCACCGATGGTCTGAGAGAAAATATCTTGAACTTCTCTCATAAGGTGGAAGGTACCTCAGCCAAAGAGGTCATGGATCTGATCTTGATCACTCAATATTTTGACACCATCAAGGACCTCGGGCATTCCTCAAAGAACACGACTGTATTCATACCACACGGTCCGGGCCATGTTAGAGATATCAGTGGCCAAATACGCAACGGGATGATGGAGGCTGCCAGCGCCCAGGCAGGGCTCACAAATGATGAGATGAACATCAATTTACTTCAATGATTCATCAGGCACCATGTATACTTATCTCTTCATCTCATCAACTTTTGTGAAGAGCGTGCATATCAATATAAAGGTTTGTAGAATCAATATATTTGTTCTGTTTTGATGTATAGAGAGAGGGTTCGAGGGTTAATGTTCAATAAGCTGGAAAAATGTTTCTTCATGTAGTGGTTCTTATTACCACTTGATACTCCTATCTACAAATTTAAATGTTCTGTAATTGCATTCTCTCACGCCTTACGCCTGAGATATTAGCTTTTAGGTTTTGAGTGACCTGGCTGAGATACGTGCTCCTCGTTGCGGGGAAAGCAAACATTGAGTTGTAGTCTTGCTGTTTGTCGCCACGTCACATCGACCTTCTTGGCAATGTCCCATGCATAAAGATCGGTGAGTCCATAACATGAAGTGGGAGGTAGAACCCGAGCTAGCAAACCAGTGTCACTTTCAAAACCATACTTTCTATAGCTAATATATGTCTAATGAGGTGTTAGACGAACACGACTTTCCACAATGGTATGATATTGTCCACTTTGAGCATAAGCTCTCATGGTTTTGATTTGGGTTTCCCCAAAAATTCTCACAACAATGGAGAGAGTATTCTTTGATTATAAACCCATGATTAATCCCTAAATTAGTCGATGTGGGACTTTCATTGTTCAACACCTCCCCTCGAACAAAGTACGCCTCCCCTTAATTGAGGCTCGACTCTTTGTCTTAGTCATTTTTTACTATGCCTTCGAGGAGGATCGACTCCTTTTCTTTTAGAGTCCTTTGTTTGACATTTGAGGATTTACTGATCTATTGACACGACTAAGTTTAGGGCATGACTATGATACCATGTTAGACGAACACGTCTCTCTCTATTGGTATGAGGCATTTTGGGGAAGCACATAGCAAAACTAT
>NW_019647394.1:0-743 GCF_002806865.2 Cucurbita pepo subsp. pepo
CTCACGGACGATGCAAAACTATGGTGGCGCCTTGTAACAGCAAAAATAATAATAATAATAAATAAATAAATTATTATAAAGAACAAAAAATTATTATTATGTAAAAAAAAAAAATAATAATAAATTAATAAATAAGTAAATAAAAATAATTATTCCCTCGTCTCTGCTAGTCACTTCCCCAACAATCTCTCCTCAACCCATCTGATAGTTCCTGCAAGAATGAAACAGAAATGAAAAATGTCAGATTTGAGAAAACAGAAATACCTGCTCAAATTTATAGGAGATGGGTTTGGGATCAATATTTACATGGGAGAGAGATTTGAGATTTCTCTGTAAGTTATATGAGATCTCCTTTTTTTATCCAATTCTTTAGTTTTCCTTTTTTTTTTTTATCCCATTATTTAGTTTTATTTAGCAATTTACCTCTAAATCGTCAGGATCAATAATAGCAGAAAAAATAGAATCGATTAAATTGGCCAAAATAATTGCTAACCTAATTGAGAAGGTAGCAAACAAAACTAAAGAAGAAAGGGTTAAACAGATTTAACTTATCAGAATTTCTTCTCTCTCGGCAAAAACAAACACAAAAGAAAAGGGTTCAGAAAGGGATAGGTTGGTGATAGATTGATAGAACGATAGCATTAGGGTACATTCTTGTGACGATATGACTAAGGTACGTCACGTAATGATATGTCTGTGATAGGTATAAGAACGTTAAGGTTGTGGTAAGTTAGAGAACGATA
>NW_019647394.1:7167-8174 GCF_002806865.2 Cucurbita pepo subsp. pepo
AATTCATAAAACCTTCTGGTTTTATGAAGATCTTCTGGGATATAAAAGAATCCCGATGGATAGGCCTTTTTAACGACTTCGCCGATTTTCGGGTCGTCGTATTCTGGTTCTACCAGAGCTTCTGGTATAGACACAGATTTTTGAAAATAGGTTTTGATTTCAGGAACTGGAGAAAAACGAACGGGAACAACCGCGTCCGAGTAGGTCGAGGGGACAGAAGGTCCCTTTGAAGTGGAAGAGACAGTGGGTCTCGATGGAGTAACGACAGATGGCCGTGTTGAAGAGGCTGAAGGCCTCGTCGGAGTGATAACCTCCGCCTGTTTTTGAGAAAGCTTTGCTTTAGATCTGGTCACCAATGTGAAACCAGCATCCATTGCATAGCTGTCGAATGTCATTGGAGTAGGTGTGCTTGAAGAAGCATTGGGCTTCTTCCCTTTTTCGATCACTTTCTTTCCGGTCATTGCTGGGAGAATGGAGATTGGTTAGGGAGAATTTTTCTTTGAGAGTAAGAACTCTCTTGAGAGGTAATCTGCCAAGGGGTTTTCGATCCCTTTTATAGGCAAAATTTGAAAGTCGAAGCAAGATAAAATGGCTTGCCATCTAGCAAAAATTTGTTTAGACACAAGATTCTTGACATCTTTTTCTAAAACAAATTTAGATGTCCTTGAGTCGGTTTTGATAACAAAACTTTTGTTAATTAAATCAGTTTGAAATTTTTGTACACAAAGTACTATTGAAAGTATTTCTTTCTTCACTGTTGAGTAATTTTTTTGAGTAGAATTCCATATTCCCGAATGAAAACGGACAATGGATTCTTTCTTGTCAAGAGACTGTTTTAGGATTCCTCCATATCCAATATCGTATGCGTCGGTCTCCACTATCCAATATCGGACTGTTTTGGTGTGTTCTTCAGTCCAGGGCTTTGGATTTTTTTTGAGTCTCTCAAAAAGTGGCTTGCGAATGGGCCTGATATTTTGAAGGAAATCAGACACATAATTGAGACATCC
>NW_019647395.1:0-8172 GCF_002806865.2 Cucurbita pepo subsp. pepo
TACCTTTATCACGCCACGACAAAATAGCATTTCAACAACTTCTTTAACAATTGGAAGAAGACCTGCATGATGCACTCCTATCCCTCTATGAAGAAGTCCTTGAACTCTAACAATCTGCATATGTTACCTTGTTATTACATTGCATAAAATTTGATTGAATAATTAATTAATCAGTAAAACATCCAATATACCAAACCTGGGGTAAGGTTCTGTCAGATCCCTTTAAACGCGAAAAGGCTTTGTCACAAAAGACGCGAATTTCGCTTTTCTCAGAACTACTAGTGAGGTCAATACTGTAGATACTATCAGCTGATTTATCACAACGATTTTTTGAGAAGCAAAATATAACCACCTGTACATGGCATGAATAGCAGCCAAAAATGTGTTAGTAGAAATTAATTTATTAAAAAAAATTTATACAAATCACAAATATGTGTGAGAATGGTTTTAGAGTGCATACGGGTAATAGAGATTTCTTTGAGAGCTTATTAATAAGTAACAACCACGAAGAAGCATCTGATCTCCTTGATCCCCAATTGTTTTGGCTATCTCCATTCTTTTGATTTCCCCAACTTGATCCTGAAAAGTTCCCTAAATTCTGGGAACCTGAATGCTTATTCTGTTTGCTTCGATTAAAGCTTTCATTTTTTCGATTCCTTGCTCCATCATTTGATGCTGAAGCCCCAACATGGGATCCGCTAGCAACACTTGAAGTTTTTTTCTTGGATGCATCTTTGGCAGCTTTTAGTCCATGAGATAAGAAAATTTCATTTTCACATATTTTATACGATTCACCAGAATAAAATATGCAGTGCTCCAGAGGTACTGGTCTTTTGGTAGTCCTGATAACGATAAACAGTAAAAAGAATTCCATTAATGTCAAGACAAATAACTAGAAATTACATAAAGAAAAATCTTATAGCATCCACAAAATAAAGCAAGCACGGAAAAGAAAAGGACAAAATAAAAATAAATCCCATCATAAATTTTTAGGTGCGTGTATTTTCCAAATTGTTCTTAAAACTTGTTTTGCATATTTAGAGCTTTTTTCTAAACATGATACACATTTTTCATTGATTTGAATGAAAAGATACACAAAATATTAAGTATACAAATTCTAAAAGGAGTGAAAATGCAGTCTAAACCCTAGGGGTAAAAGAACCTCAGTATAAATATCAACAGAATAATTGAAAAATAATTTGGACCAAAAAAAAAAAAAAGGTTTTGAGTTTAGCATCCCTCGAAGAACCCCCAAAACTCCCAAAGTATGACTGCCAGGAGTAGAAATCTCAAATCTCTTCTTACCCAGTGACATGAATTCTTTTTTGCTTCGTCCTACCAATCCAGTCAGCAAATTCGATAGTGTTTGGAACCTAAAATCGAAGATAATCAGCACTCGGTGAAAAGTCCATTTATGCTGCCAGATTAACAAGCACTACAGTCCATACATGCTATAACTTTAGGATAACTTATTTGTAGAATATTGTGGCTTTCAAAGTTAAAAAAATCATAAACTGTAAGATTACAGAAGAATATCTCGTTTTGGCTCCCCTCACACCCAAGGTAACCTTCACATCTGTAGATAATTAACTGGAGAACAATACCGTGGCTGAAAGAAGGACAATATTGATATGCCTTGGAAGCATAATGATAACTTCTTCCCAAACAACACCTCTTTCAACATCATTGACATAGTGCACCTCATCAAATATTACCTATCTCCCCATACATGCAAGTAGAAAAGGTAAATGCAGTAATTTGTTAGTATATTATATAAAACTAAAATTTACAACAAAAATAAATAATTAAATACAAAGACCTCAAAGAGGGAGGTAATTACAGTTTAAAAGATTAGCACATAATAAGCTCCTTTACCCATTCAATATCACGAATAATATCAGCACCTCGATAAAGCATTGACCTTAATATTTCGGTTGTCATTATAAGACAAGAAGCCTCTGGCCTCAAGCTGACATCGCCAGTCAAAAGTCCAACATCAAATTTCCCACAAAAATCCCGATACTTCTGATTACTGATGGTTTTGATGGGAGCTGTATATACAGCCCTAGTACAGTGCTGTATGGCATTAAGATTAGAAATAAAACCTTAGCATTCATTAAGAATATAATAGTATAAGCAAGCTCAAAAACAAATGAAAAAAACTTGAGTACATGGACCAGTGTTAGGCTCAACTATGTTGTTCATAAAAATATGTATTTGTGACATTGGAAGTATCGTTTCATACTTTAGTGGCTAGCGCAAATGCATACTCCGCAACAACAGTCTTTCCAGCTGATGTATGTGCAGCAACAAATACAGAATCCCCTTTTTCAAGATGATATATAGCCTGTAATGACCACAAGACAATAGTAGAAATGAATTATTCATTCGACAACTAATAAAAAATTTTGGTTGACCTTTTTTCTTTCAAATAAAAATTTTAGGTCATAATTACTATGAGAACTACATAAAGTAAATAATACCAAGTACCAACAGCACCACCAAAAGATAGATAATCAGGTACTTAAAATATGGAATTATGTTGGGTGGCAGAAGGAATGGAAGGAAAATGATGCCTCACTAATATCTATTATCTTTATCATTAATATAAATCAACTTTAAGGTCTTGCATCTATTATGTGATGGAATTAGTGGCATGGAGCAACAAGTTGGCGTTTGAAGTAGTGTTGAAGCTAAGTTTAGATCATTAGCTCAAGTAATATATGAAGGAATTAGGTTACAATGCCTACTTTCTGAGTTATAGCCAGACAGAAGGTGTCATAGAATTAATGTGTGATAATAAAATCTATCATTCCTATTGCAAAAAAAATCCAGTGCATCATAATCAAATGAAGCTGTTGAGATAGATTGTCATTTCATTAGAGAGAAGAGTAAGAACAACACAATAAATGTAAGACATGTGCCTTCCCAATAACAAGTTGCAGACATATTGACCATGGCATTACATCAAACAACCCTTGGTACTGATTTCTAAGCTAGGAATGCATGTCATCCAGCTTGGGGGAGTGCAGAAAATCAAGATGAAAACTTAAAGTTTTATTTAGGTTAAAAAACACTTTTAGTCCTTAAACTTTCGAGAAAGCATTAATTTAGTCCATGAACTTTCAAATTATAACAATTTAGTCCTTGTACTTTCAAATTTGTAACAATTTAGTCCTTGACACAAAAAAAAAAATCATCAAAACTAAATGTTGATTTTTATTGTATAACAATTTAGACTTCGTAGCTTATAAACATATAGGATCCCTAATTAATTTATTGGCCTACCTATATAAGAGATTTCAGAAATCTTAACAATAATTTTCAAGATAGGGACTAGATCATTACAAAATTAGAGTTACTAATTGTTACATACTAAAGCTCAAGACTAAATTGTTACAAAATTGAAGGTATAGGAACTAAATTGTTAAAATCAAAGTTCATGGACTAAATTATTGCTTTCATGAAGGTTCAGGGACCAAAAAGTGATTTTTAACCATTTATTTATTTCCTTGTACATTTGTATAGCTGTATTTCTCCTTCCATTTATAGACATAGGCAAATTACTTGATCGTTACTTTTATCGACCTATGATTGAGGTTCTTTTACATACATATTACTGTTTTTTACTCAATGAAATATAAGCAAAATTGCTTTCATACATAACTTCACATCATAGTAAATTGCATCTTTTGTTCATACGTTCTTACTATATCTTACAATAGAAATGAAATTTGTATCTTCTTCAGAAAATAATAATAATAATTACCTCCTTTTGAAAAGTGTCCAATTCGAAAGGAAAATCAAGGGCCATATCAGGTACAAGCTCATGGAAGTGCAAAGAAATCTCTTCGCGACCACCAACTACAACCCAAGCCTGCTTATCAATCACCGCAAAAAACAGTGACAAAGAGAAAGGAACAGAAAGCACAAAAGTAAAGTTGATTGAAACCATTACTTACCTCCTTCTTTTCTCTACCATCGTCAGTAGCTTGATCGGATCTTAATGACAATCCTCCAGAATCAAGGGACAAAATTTCATCCAACACAGATTTTTCCAATGCAGGTGCAATGCTATAGCCTTCGAGCTGATTTACTTGAACTTCTAGCTTAATAGATTCTGCTTTTGGTGATTCACCTTTCCAAACATAATAATAGAGAACAAAAGAATGAAAGAGAGTCAAACAACAGGAACTATACTTTCATTCAAAGAATATACACCCGTTCAATAAAGTTTTCCTTAATGCAAGTGTTTCATGCTTGCAGCAATAGTATATTCCAAGACGATTCTATCAAGCCACCATACCAACCTCCCAAATCATCTACTAGCAACTAGCAAGAATATATTGGTTAGTTCATTTTCCGTCTTAAAAGCTGTGTGTATGAATTTTCCTAAGCCAACATGTTGACTGAAAATAATTACACCCAATAGGCTAATATTTTCAACCCAAAAATTGAAGGTTACTTTCCAATGCACAGACTCAAGATGACATAAAATGAAATTGATTCTAATATTTTTGGAATAAGTTTGAAGGCAAAAAGGAAAAACTTAAACCAAATTTACTGCGGAAGAAATTGATTCAACCCAAAAGAAAATCAATAGAACCAACAATATTGAACCAGACTCAATAAAAGGACTTGACGTACAAATATGGTAGAATCTTGTATGTCAATTTTAGTGTCAAACAGACCTTCTTGTTGATGAGATCATCAATTTAAATTTATAGTGTTTCAGTTTACAAATACCAGAACACACACCATCTTCCACAGATACTATGGCTTCCTCTTCCCAGGCCTTCTTGAACAAATCATCAAATTGTACAGACATTTCTTTCTGCTGTGATATTAGCAGATAGGTCAGAAAGAAACAGGAAAACTCCATTAGCAATGCTTATTAAGGAGGGTTTTCAACATATATTCTCCATAAACAAAAACACTGTTCAGCATTTTATAATGAAACCAAGGTATTAAAACAAACCAGATTTTCAACTGGTGAGGTCTTGAATAAACTTTGGTCCTCATAAACGTTCCACGAGTTAGGATATTCCTTGTGAACAAAATAAGGGAAAGTTAAAAAAATAGCGAAATATAAATATAAGGAAAGTCAATACATTCTCTCTTGTTAGAATTTTGTTCGGCATTTCTCAATGATAAGAGAAACTACCTTGAGATCACCAAGGTCCAATCCTTGCTTTAAAATAGGGGGAACGAATTGAGCACGACCACCATTTAGAATTTCTTGAACCCACTCACCATTTGAAGCTGCATCAGGAAGAATTCTATCAACAGATTGGGAATCATCCAAACCACCAGGTCGAAAAGGACGATTATTTATGCTTCCCCTTACAAAATCTTTTGCCGGTCCTGGCACACGTGGCTGTGAACCAGATTCTTGAGCTTCCACATTTAACTCAGAAACATCCACCTGAAAGTGAAAGTAGTCCAATTGGAAAATCAGTCATGAGAAAATATAGCCGAGGTCACTGACTTAACGTAAATGAATGAAACATATAATCGCAGCAATCTTAATTCAGTATAGCTAACCCAACATTTTTCATGCATGACAGATTGAACAATCAAGCAGTACCTGCACAGAACAAGGTTCCCATGTCCCTCCAGTTGTTCCGTCCTTCTTTGGTCGTTCAAATGGCAACACCCAAGTGGGAACCACAACTGATCTTGGTTGTGATGGATCCAAATATACTTTTGCCATTTCAAACCAATCAAAATCCCACTGTCTTCCCACTTTTTCAGGGGAAAATTCATCAGGGTCTAACCTCGGCTGGAGATAAGTCTCTTCTATGTAGCCCTTTATTGTTTCGGGAGTTTCCTTAGGAAATGCGGGAGGCTGAATTTGAACCAAAAATAAAAAATAAACACAGTGCATAATTGATGCTTAGTGGAAATTAAGCAATGTCGCATTTTTTAGAAAATAACATTACAAGGTGAGGATAAGAATTCAAACCTTCAGGTACAAGGAAAATTACAAATAATTGGGTTAGCAAGAAACATCTCTTTCTTTGAGAAGGGAAAGAAACACAAATACATGGGACAGGAAACATTCTTAAGAAATTAAGAAATTCCACCACAGAGAAAAATTGAGAAATAGCTAATACAAAAACAGAAGAAAGGGAGTATGAGACCTGCTTCAATCCCATTCTCAACCTTTATGCAGTAAGAACTGAAGATCCTCTTTTCCTCAACTGCTATGTGAAATTGTGACACCAGGCTTGCAATAAGCACGAAATTACAAAAATTCTGAACACCGAATACTCAAAACTGAAGAATGGTATAACGTTGATAAACCCTAAAAGTAATTTTAAACGGAAATTCAAAAAACCATGAACTGCATGCAGCCACATACTAACTGTAAGTTTCCACGAGGGCTACACTGCGAAAAAGAATTGCTTACAAGTATGAAATCCGGGAGCGATCTAACAGGGCTGGAGCGCTCCACAGTTGAAAGAGGCTCGACTCTGAGATGGCCGCTGTGGCCGGAAAAACCGACACGAAACGAAAGCTCTTTTGTTGCTTCAATTGGATCCATTTCATATCAGAGTTCTGCAACCGAACTTCCGTACTCTTCCCGGCGGTTCTGAATTTCCACACACAATTATCTCTAAATTAGATTCTGAAGATTTGGGCGGGTTCCAGAGGAAGGAACGTATCGAGCCGAGTGCGCGGCACAATCCGTCCCCGTTTTGATACTTAGCCAACGTCCGACAGTGACTGCAGGTACTTCACTGCTTCGGCGGTACTGAAACGTTCAAGGGCTGTGCTTGCACCATCTAAAATGCATTCCAAACAAAATTATAATAAAGTTTTCATCTCTCAATCTAACTTTTGTGTTCTAATTTTTTTTTTTTTTTTTTACTTTTTTCTAGCGGACCGTTTTAAAGTCGGAAAGGGAAAATCGAAAGAGCACAATATCTCCTGGCGGATTCGAGTTCGTTACATTAACCTTTACATGTTAAATTTAGTACAAAAATGTTTATACACCTTATACGAATCAGGGTGTTCCAAATAGACCTATTACACGATCGCTAAGGAGAAGAAAGAAGAATCAGGGTTTCTTTCTCTCTCTTGTTTCTTGACTTTCGAGAATTACCGAGTTACATCGGATTTAGTAGTTCAGGAACGAACCGATCCTCCTCTTTTCATCTAGTCTTTACAGTAGAGTAACAAAGATGAGACTGTTTTAAAGTCGGAAAGGGAAAGCCGAAAGAGAACAATATGTGCTGGCGGATTTGAGTTCGTTACATTAACCTTTACTTGTTAAATTTCGTACAAAAATGTTTCTACACCTTATATCGGTGCAAATCTATAACTATATCCGACAAGAATCAGGGTGTTCCAAATAGATCTATTATACGATCCAACAAGAGATTCAAAGACGACTAGAAGATTAAAAATGTCAAAAACAAAGTTCGAACCTAAGCAGGCAAATACACATCTTATAAAGTTTTATTTTTAATGGTATAAAATTTGTAAGGGTCAAAATGGTCAATTTGACTTTGTCTTTTGTGAAGATTAAAGATATCGGCATTAAATCCCGGTTAAATACCAGTTAGGTAAAAATCAGATTTGTTGATGAATGTATTTCAGATCTCAAATTGAGATGTTTCTCTTAGAAATCCGAGCATCAATTTTGCCATTCAATCAATTCTTATGTAAAATTGCATCCATTTAATCAAGTCTTGATTATATTTGATTGTGGGGTGACTCAATTTACCAATAAATCAGTTTTGATCAAATTCGATGGTGGAGTGACTCAATTTATAACGAGGTTTCAAATCTTGCCGATCAAGAGGTAATATAATTATGGTCTTATCTCTTAGTTGATCCGAATTTTGTATAAGAAGGTGTTAATTATTATTAAAGGGATATTGCTATCGTTGGGCTGAGTGATAAAGTTGCCTTATCAATATCAGTTAAATTTATGAATTTATTTGTACGGAATTTATTAGTATTCTCTTTAAACTTGGTCCAACTTTCGGAAATCTATACGCCCTTTATTAAAACCATTTTCATACACGTAGTTATATGTTATTTATCCCAACAAATATAGTTCCAATATAACAGTACAATTTTAGGCTAAAGTACACCGTTCTTACGCTATACACCGTTCACTGACCTCAAATATAAATACAGTGAAATATAAAAGTATTTTAA
>NW_019647396.1:0-209 GCF_002806865.2 Cucurbita pepo subsp. pepo
TTGGACTGCAAATTGGGTCACGGGTCGGGTCACCCTCTACAGTCGCAATATGTGTTAAATTTCTATGTGTAGTGAGTGACGGTTTCTTGAACGATTAAGTATAATATATGATGTTTTAAAGTAAGTTCATTAAAATTATTTTATTATTAAAATTCTTAATTATTCCCTAACCATTAAGGATGCATTAAAAATAGCAAAAAAAAAAAAAA
>NW_019647396.1:6498-8168 GCF_002806865.2 Cucurbita pepo subsp. pepo
AAAAAAAAAAAGAAATTAAAAAAAAATATATAAAAATATAAAAAAAAAACTAAAAATAATGTGCCTAGTTAAATATAGAGGGCCAAAGTAGGACGGTTCTTAATGTACTTTCTAAATGTTGCTCTATTCGGTCAACGCGAAGTTTTTGTCTCATTAACCCGAAACCGAACCGAACAGAACCCAAACCTTAGAATTCGGGTTGAATGTACACCCCACCCCTGACACAAAGATTAAAATTAGACAAAGAATACGTACGTGGAGACATTGTTGTGAATTCGTAACATGTCTTAATATAGTGTATAACATTTTATCCGGTTCGAGTCAAGTCGAGGTTGTTGTCCAGTGAACCCGAAGCCGAACCGAACCGAATCAATTGGGGGTCAAAAAATTAACCTAAACCAAAGAGTGGTTGAGAAATAATTGATAACACATAAAATTCAATAATTTTGGATTTTCCTTTTTTTATCTTTTTATTTTTCTCCCTTCTTCTCCATGCTCTCCACTCCCTTTCGTCTATTATATATATGTATATATTGCCATTCCAATTTGTGTATACCATCACTTAACTTCTCTTTATGGCTCATATTCATCTCATCCTCCTCTCCACTCTCATCTTCTCTGTGAATGCCCAATTTGAATTGTTTCAAATGGTGCAACAGTGGCCTCCGGCCACATGTGCAAATTTCCCGTGTGCTCAATCACCATCTCCAACCAGGTTCACCATCCATGGCCTATGGCCGGCTAACTACACCAAGCGCTACCTTGTTTGCCGCGGAGGAACAAAATTTTCTGAAACCATTCAGGTACCTTCCATATACAAAATGACTCCTACAAATGCATCACATTCTAACTGGTTTTTTTTTTTGTTCAGGGATTTGCTGCACTCGAACCACTTCTGACTCATCATTGGCCAAACTTGGAAAGACCCGACGACATAGATTTTTGGAGAAGGGAATGGAATAAACATGGACCATGTTCGGAGAATGTTTTTGACCAAGTTCAATATTTTCAAACAGCTTTGAACATTCGCACAAACCCCAGATACGACCTACTGGCTATTTTGAAGGCCGCCAAACTCGGTCCGACCGGCAACACATCCCGCCAATATCAAGTCATCAAAAATGCCATTCAAGCCGCAACCGGGAAGAAGCCAGGGCTTCGTTGCAACGTCAATAAAAACACTAAACAGACCCAATTGCATGAAATCGTATTATGCTTCCATAAGGATGGTGCAACCCTTATTGATTGTCCTTTTGCCGACTGCCCACCACGGTTTGCTTTTTACCTAAGCACTTCATTCTGAGATGTGTAAGACTTCTATGAAAAAAAATAAATAAATTACTTTAATCGTAAATTTCTTTATGTTAAGAAAATTAAATAATTAAATTATTTCAACTATTAAAGTGCACCATTCATTTTAATTGATAAAAGTATTTCTAAAAAATGCAAAAATATAAATATACTTTTCTCCTATTTAAAACGGGTTAAACACTAATCAAGATCATACTTTCGATCCCAATTATATTTCTCATTCTTGACATGGTATCAGAGCACCGATCTTGGTGTTCTTAAATATCAAAATTTCCTTTATGGCGGAATCAACCAAATCCAGCTTCAAAATTTCAGATCTTGATTTAACACATCCTTATTATATTCATCACTCTGATCAG
>NW_019647397.1:0-8157 GCF_002806865.2 Cucurbita pepo subsp. pepo
TCGATTTGGCCATCAATATAAAATTACTGATTTGACATTACCAATTAATGTGATTGGCTAGAATTCATAAAAAATTATTGACATCTCATTTCTAATCCAAACCTAAATAATTACAACAGTTTACGAAAGATTTAACTATAATTATATGTGATTTTTTAAAAAGTAAAATTATAATAAAAGAAAAAAAAGATTTAATATATCCCTTATCGAAGTGACCAGATCTCTATTCACCTTAAGCATATTGTTTTTCTGTCCATGAACTTGATATTTTGGCTGAAGAGGATGAGAGAGGTGGGGGAGAGTTTATTTATTTATTATCTTTGTTTTTTTAACCTAATTTTTTTATAATTTTTTTATTTGTTTATTTTTTTTTCCGTCTATTATAGTTGTCCTAGGCCAAAATTACTACTACCCTTATACTAGTTTTAATTCTGCATAAAATGTCATACGATAGGAATTAGCTTACATAGTTTTGCGTAAAATAATTTAAACTAGGTAAGCCTGATTATGCATAAATACTTGACTCCAAAAATTTTAACTAGGTAACATGTAATCGTACTAATCTTATATGCTTCCAAAAAATTGAAACTAGAAAGAAAGGATTTGAGCGTATTAGACCTAAGTCGGATCAGCCAAGATGTCGACATTGAGCTGTTAGCAAGTGTATTCTCCGAGTGGCTTTGAGACGTTCAAGTGGAATGCTAAAATAAAATGAGGGATCTCCCTTATATAGTGGGGGTTGTATTTATATTTTATAAAATATAGCCTTGAGTTTATACCTAAAAGGGGGAATGAATACAAAATGACAAGACTATGACAAAAATATACAAAGTTCTGAGGAGACCTCGAACCAAGGTTGTTTTTATGGTTCTTGCTCCAACCACTCTTGTCCTCGATCAACATCTAATCATTATTTAGAAAATACTAAAGAACTAGAGTGAGTATAAAATACTTAGAGAGTCTTAAAACCTTGATCAGTCTATACGTAAGCTTTGTCCTATGTACCTATGTAGTCTTTCGTCTCTCACAAAACGAGTTTATGGAACGGGATCCTATCTAGCCGCCCACTACCATAATTCTAAATTCTAAACTTAAAGAAATGGTCAGTACTAATATTATGAAGCTGACAATAAACATGCCAAGAATTTGAAATTCAAATTCAATCCATCGAATATTCTCCTGCATCCCCTCTGACATGGTCATAAGTTGACATCTCGCTATTTAAAGGAGGGCATTCCACCACTCTACGTAACATACCCTTAGAGCTAAAGTATGGGCCTTAAATTCATAATTCCGGTTCTAGAGAGTTCATCGTAAATGTTGGGTGCATAATGTAGACATACGAAATTCTACTAATTTGTATTAGCAACACGCTCAATCATACGAACCTCCTATTTAACAACTCTTATAACTATTCCTTTTGCTCCATCAACTTAGCTAAGACCAACCTAAATAGAGATTTCAAGATTGGAGTTGTCTCTAACTCGACCTCAATCCCAAAACTAATTTCCTTCACTGAAGATAATCTTGATGGCTCGTCACAAGAGACATCATCAAACTTTCTTATCATGGGTAGTGAAACGTTTCAATTATACAAATAAAATAAAAAAATATAAATAATATGAAATAAGATATGAAACACATATATAATTAATCAGTATCATAATCGGAGTCAAAATTACCCTTAGAATTCATAATAATTTCATAAGAGATGGTTCCTTTTGTAATAATGCATCTCTAAAAAAACACTATTTTTGTAAACTATGTCAAATAAATTTACTTACCTAACTTAAAAAAAGAAAAAAAAAAAAAAANCAGAAATAAATGAAAATTCCCTAACTATGAGCTTTAGGTGGTAGTCTCCCGTTTGAAACCGATTAACATAGAAAGAATAGAAGGTTTGTATGCATTCACTTCAAATCAATCACATTTACAAAGCTGCTCCATTATACTTTAAGTTGGACCTTGATTTTGATCACTGACAAAAACATCCAACAGCATTTGTAATAATTCAAAAACTTCATAATACGCGTCAAAGTACAAAAAGGCGCTAAAGGACTCATAATAGGCACCCAAATACAAAATTAACAATGCCACAAGGTTCTTATTCATGCAAAACCTCAACCTTTCTTAAAAAAATTTATACAGTTTCAACCCAAGTCCAAACCAACTCATAAGAAATTGAAAATTCTCATTTATTTTTGTTAAATTTGTCATAACAATAGTTAATTCATGCTATACTACCAGGGAAAAGGTAAGCAGAACCAATCTTTTATCGTATGCGCAAAGACAGTCATAATCACAGTCATAATTAATAACAAGCAGTGAGGTACAAATTCGTAGAGTTGTGACAGACTATGGTTGCAAACCATGCACCACCACTATGGCAGACTTCTGGATTTTTCATTACACAACTTGCAAATGAGAATTTCAATCTTCATGTAATTACTATTTAGAGATCAATAATTACAGAAATGGAAAGCCAAATTCAATAATAAACACCATCATCACAGAGTCACTTATGCTGTGAAATACTTTGTCCAGAATATTTGAGTCAGCCAACTGATTTGGGAAAGTTTTTAGATAAAGCAGTGGGGGAAAGGTAGAAGTATGCATTATGCAATAATACCTATTTAAAGCATAATCCTTGAAGCCATTTATCAAGCAGCGAGCTTCTAGAGTTCCTATGCACCCTCGCAGACGAGGTTCACCACCATTGACCACTTTTTTCCAGGTAACGAACAAGGGGCTGGCAGAAAAAAAAAAATATTCACGTGAAATGAAAATAGATGCAGCCTACAATAATAATATTCTAGGTATGAAGCACAAGGCTTTTGAAAAGTGGTTAGTATCACAAAAGCATCTGCAAAAAATATGCTAACCAGTTGATATAAGCATAGCTTCATGGATAAAGACACTAACTACCATCTGAAAGGTCGATGCTTTAATTCCCACCCGCACAATTGTTGAATTAAAAAAAAAAAAAAAAAAGCAATATATAATATGAAAAAAAGGCAATTTAAATATTTTAGTAATTAGTCAACCAGTCAAAAGTAATTTTTGACCATATGCTAAATTCTTTCCTATGCTTTGAATGGTCACAGTAGAATTATTTATCATTTTCTAAAATCAATTAATTATTAGTTCATTCATTATTAATATGGATAATAACTAACTAAAATATTTTGAATAGAAGGGATAATTAATTGTTAACAAAAAAAAAAAAAATTATATAATTTCATGAGAATCATTTATTTGAAAATATTTATACTTATTATTAATGAAATAATGATTATGAAATTATTTAAAATGAAATGTAAGATCCGTAATAAAGGAGAGTTTCGGGAGAAAAGAAAAGAGAAAAAGAGGAAAGGTTTGAAGAGTGGGAATTAGGACAAACATTTATTCAAAACCCATTCACCAAATTTTGTCGTTTTAGAGATATAAAGTTTGAATCAAACTGTGGAAATAAAGAAAGGAAGAACATGAGAGGGCCCCACCCCCACCCCACAAACTCTACGAACTTTGAACTTTCTATGTAATTTAATCACAAATTACCTCCTTAATCCGTCAAAAATGAATCCCACAAAACTCTCATTGCAGATTGCACATACATCATCAATTTTTATACAACTAATTGATTCTGGGTTTGGTGTGTTATGTTTATACACATCTCTAATCATACAATTAATATCTAATCTACGTTAATTAGCAACCACAAAATCAATGAATTAATCAATTAATCCCGGGATTTTATGCGGATCTTCGGCTTGTAGTGAATGGCACGGAGATGGTGAAGTGAGTAGGACGATCGTGGCGGTGGAGAAGGAAATGGGTTTCCCTTCTTCAACCCAAATGGAGAAATCCCGCCTTTCTTTCTGCTCTCTTCAATCGTCTCCAGCTTCGGCTTCCATCGCCGGGTTCTGACCAGCTGGGTGTATTCCTTGGCCAACTGGGGCGTGGTGCAGATTTTTCCTTGCGGCAACGGCGGTGAAGGCAGGGGTTTCGGATTCCCCTGTTCGAGTAACTGAGAGATGAACTCGTCGGAGACTCGGATTCGGAGGCAGCCGGAGGGGGTTCGTTGGAGGTCGAAAGGGTGGAGGCAGGCGGCGGCATTGGTGTGGAAACGGTTTGGTTTGTTGGGAGGAGAGAAGAAAGAGGCGATTGAGACGAAAGAGAGAACAGAGTGGAAGAAGGGCTTGGGGAGGAGGAAGTACTTATGGCCGAGTTGGAGAAAGTCGTGTTCGGAGAGATGAGGGATTTTCTGGCCGATGTAAAAGGCGTCGGATCGGCAAACTAAGTGCTTGGGGAACTCAAGCAGAATCTCAGAGACAGAGATGGGTCGGTGGTAGACTCTCACAACGCCGTGGGAAAGAATGAGCTTGATGTTAGCAGAGGGATCGGGAATGTCAGTAGTAGCAGTAGTAGTAGTAGTCGTCGTCTTGGCCAAATGGAAACAAGACCATGAAACCATATTCTGAACACTCAGCGCCTTCATCCCCATATCTCATGTGAAGAATGTGGTAATTGCAATAATGGGGGAAATGTGGAAGGGGGAGGAGATTATATGGGGGAAGAATAAGAGGGAGGGAGAAGAAAGAGGCGTGAGACCCGGGTAAACCCTTTTGGTTTAGTTTCTCTCTCCTTTGAATGTTGTTGTATGGAGAAAGTAACAGTAGTTGGGATTTGTTGTTTAGGTGTTAAAAAAGAAAGAAGAAGAAGAAGAAGAAGTTTGACTGGATTTGTTAAGGTGTGTGTGTATATGGGTATATGGTATGATCTGTCGTACACCAAATGCGGCCGCATCCATCGACCATTTTTGAATCTTACGTAGCGCGCACTTTTTCTTTTCCTTTCTCTTCTCTTCTCTTCTGTTCTGTTATGTTCTGATCTTATCTGACCACCATCCCCGAAAACAGGGTGACGTTTTGTTTTTATTTTTTTCTACATTAAATAAAAGAAGCTGAGCGACGCGACTCATTAAATTACTGTTTTTCAGGATACATTTTATGTAGTATAGGCAAAGCAAGAGGGGGGTGATACGCGCCCGCCCACCCACGAACCCTCACGTGGGGGGACACATTTGAAGGCGCCAATGGTCTTAGTACATGTCAAAAATGGCGTCTTATTCAACAAAAGGTGGAGAGAGAGAGAGAGAGAGAGAGAGAGAGAGAGAGAGGGATTTGATTGGTGGGAGTGGGAGGGGGAGGGGAAGGCATTGTATGTAGGGCTTTGAACAACAACTGTAGACCAAGACTGACACCCTCATTCCGGGTTGGCATCCACTCTCCTTCCAACCTTTCTTCTTTTGCTCCATATATTTCTTCCTCTTATTTCATGGACTCCAATTTTTTTACCTCTATATTTCAATTGTAGTGTGCCAAATTGCTTATTCCGGTATAATCGGTTTACACCCTTTGCCCTATAAAACACACTTAAAAGTTTCTCCTATAAATTAAGAGTCTTACCCAAACTAATTCGATTGTGATTATAGTAGTACACAAATTACTTCGATCGACTTTACTTGGCCATGATCGTGGCTTAACTCTTTACAAGCACTATAGCTCAAACTTCCCCTCACACCCATGTGCAACTCACATCCATCATCTACGTTTACCATAAATTAAGTTGATTCTTTTAATTAGATTAGTTTGATATTTCTAATTCACCATTCGTGTGAATACGTAAATACGTACTCTATTCACAATATCATAGCTCATTTTAAGAAATCTTTTTAGATGTGGAAGTTAAAACAATACTACCATCATAAAAAATAAAAAAAAAAGAATAGCACGGAATTGACCTAGAAAAATTGTAAATTGAGAAATAACATGAGTCTTCAAAAGGTTACACCATTGTTTCAACCACAAATAGATTTCTAGAAAAGTTTTGTACAACTCTAACACTCTTTTCCTCGTTCGCAAATAAGATAATAGAAGGAAGTTTAATTCGAATTAGTATGCTAAAACTTAAAATATTTCCAGCTAGGACTAAAATTATCCTAAAATTATAAGAGACTTTTGTAAAATACTTGAGCCTATCACTTTCGAGTACCTTTAATACATGATAATTTGTTTTTTTTTTAAATATTTTTCGAAGACTAATGAAATAATAAGTGCTGCTAAATACAGCAATTCTTAAACGAGTCCTAGTCTTGAATTGGATAGAATTTTATTATAGTCAAAGAGGTTTATCCGGTCATATTTTATTTTGTGTATGCAGATAGAAAGGATAATGCAATTGTAAATTATTACTTGAGTCATCGGATTAGAGCCGAATATGTTTCTCAATGTCTGATTCAAGCTATGTGAATCCACGACATCAAATTAGAACAAACTAATGAGTTTATCTTACCTAAAGATATCAAATAATTTCACTTTTAGTTTAAAATAATTTAAATTGAGTAAAGAGGGGTCATGCTGACCTCAAAAAGTCTCAATAATGTTAAAAACGGCTTCAAACGTTCTAAAATGGATTAAAAGGGTCCGACAACAAAAATGAGCCCAAAATAGTTAACTCGAGCCATGTAAGCCAAAGGGGAGGCGTTGGATTGCATCAGCCGAGCCGAGCTGCTGCTAGAGAAGGGCGTGGATCATCTTGGGTTGGGTTGGGTATACGAGTGGACATGCAGGTCGCATGCTTACATAAATGGGGTGGTTGCGTATCTTGGCCTGAACCTGCGCATCGACAACGCACGCATGAACTAGGCCAAGAGCTTCTAGAATGAGGCACACCTAGTGATTCTAACTGTGCCTTGCGCAAATGGAGAATCAAAGCAGGCAAAGCAATATTTGCCTTGAAAACCAGAATCGAAGAAGAGATGTTAGAGCACATTTGGAATGACAAGACACCAAAAGAAGTATGAGACACGTTCGTGATGTTGTTCTCAAAGAAAAATGTTATGAGATTACAACTTTTGGAGAATGCATTGTTAACAATTGCTTCGTACTTCCACAGGGTCAAGTTTATCTACGGGGAGATTACTGAACTAGACCCGAAATTCTTCATTGAAGAAGCTCAAATGAACAGGATCATTATTGACGTATTGCGACCAGAATATAGAAGCTTCGTTATTGTTAGACAAGGATGTCCCACTCAACTATCACTTGTAGAGTTTGAAAATTTGTTAGCTAGTCAAAAAGTCATGGCTAAACAAATGGGAGACATCAAATTAAAGGGTGTAGAAGAAGTACTCTACAAAAGTGAAAGTGAGAGCAACAATAAGCAGTCTACCAAACGTGGTTACAAAAATGGTGAAAAAGAAAGAAGTCACCAAAGAACTGCACAATCAGGGAGAACTCAGAAGAACGACAACAAGAGTTCTCAAGGGAAGAGGTTTGAAGGTATTTGATGTAACTGTGGGAAGAAGGGCCACATGTTTGTTGGTCCAGAGAAGAGCCGGTTGAAAGCAATGTGGCATCTCTATGCAATGTGACATCTTCCAACATGGAGATGGAGGAGGAATGGGATGCAGAGGCAATATGTGTCATAGAAGAAGATAAGCTAGAGCTCATGGCAATGATGGAAGAATACATCGATTATGAAAATGACTAGATCATTGATTGAGGATGCTCAAACCACATGATTGACGATTGAAGTGGTGCATTGGAAGCGGGGTGACCCTCAGGGAAGGAAGTATTACTAAGCTTGGACAACATTGAAGAAATTCTTCCATAAAAGACGAGGGAGCAACTGTACACATTTGCTTAAGTACTGATGTGCCTGGAGATCCGAGTGACACTAATGTTGGTGAACAAGAAGTGACTCAATCAAATGAACACGGTGAAAAGGAAATGATACCTCAACAACTTAGATAGTAAGAAAGAATCCTAAAGCCAAATCCAAAGTACACCAATACAGTTATTATAGAAGATGAAGTTAAAGAGTCAGAGACGTATGAAGAAGCATCACACAATACAGCTTGGTAACAAACAATGGAGGAAGAAATTATAGCATTTGAGCAAAATCAAATTGGAAACTAGTGCGAAAAGTAGGAGATATCACATCCATCTTTTGCAAGTGAATTTACAAAATAAAGTGTACCCCAGATGGATCAATCGAGAGATACAAGGCTCGGACTATAGCCCCAGGGTTCTCTCAACAATATCGACTAGATTATGATGAAACATTTAGTCCAGTGGCGAAGATCACTATCGT
>NW_019647398.1:0-498 GCF_002806865.2 Cucurbita pepo subsp. pepo
CTTTCGGGTCGGGCCTAACAATGAGGCCGCAGAGTTGGGCAAACGACCCAGGGCTCTAAACCCGACCCGCTCAGCATTACAGTAAACCAGACAGAAATTATGCAAAAGCAGACCGCAAAAACCACTCGTTTTCTTTTCAGGAATTTCAGTGTTTAGGGATTTCGTTCATTTCGCCAACCCTTTTGCACTGCTCGGAGCTCAAAACAGGACAGCATTTCGCACCGGAATTTCCATTGAAGGTGGTGGTCGTCGTCGACCTAGAATCTCATAATATTCCTGCAACTGTAAGTTCTTTTAGTAGCGGACATTCTTACTCTTCTTCAAGCTTTTCGTTATCTTGCCTTAGCCGGGTCTCTGTCGTTTAGACTTTACTGGTAACAAAACTTGCTTCATTTGGGCAATCAAGATTCAGGGTTCAATGGTTCCGCTAACTCGTGCATTTGTAAATTTGTTATGATGGAAGGAAGAGGATATTATGTGCGTGTGTGGAGAGAGAGA
>NW_019647398.1:5982-8153 GCF_002806865.2 Cucurbita pepo subsp. pepo
GCTGATACTCTCCATTAAAAGGTAAGTTAATCCTGTGCTCCTTTGTTATGAATTTACTTTCCTGCCCACTTTGTGCTGCACCATTTACCCATAAAGCCATACAACAGGTTGGCAGAAGACCTGCAGGTTATAGTGTTCATTTACAGAACTTAGAACATAAAGTGATGGGAGTACTAAGGAGTTAAATGGCATTCATGTCGGAGGATTTCACCTGGTAAGCACCAATTATAGATGGACAAGCAATGCAGACGTTGGCCATCGTGGTCAAAGTTCTTGTCGAAACCAAGAGCAGCTTTGGGGTTTCGGTCGAGGTACGAGGAATTCTTAGGCAATCGATGTGCTGCCATGAGGGGTGGAATGGGAAGTGAAGGGGAAGAAGTATGATAAATATAGGAAGCAAAAAGTGGAGAGGATATTGAAAAAGAAAGAAGTAAGAAAAAAAGGAGTAGAATATTCCAAGTCAGTACTAGCTCTTGATATTATTACCTTTTTTTTTTTGGTAGGGCACATTTAAATGTTAGATACATGTGTCAGAAGAGAGGTTATTCATTGAAATAGCTTAATAGTAGCCTTAAATTCGTGCCCCAAACAAGGGCATGTTTGATACCTTTCAACAACGAGGGCCCTCAACCTAGTGGTGTATTAATTAAATGTTTGAAATTTATTTAGTTATCGAGTTAAATTATAAGAAATAGTCTATAAAGGAGATGGAGATCATTTAGATTTAGTCGTGTGTCGTGTCTCCACCACATCTTTTCTTCACTGCTACTTTCTAAGTATGAATTTGAGCCTAAGAAACAAAGCCACAAGACAACCATGTATCCATCCATCCATCCACCCATCAAATCGCACTGATATCTGGGGCAGTGTACGTGCAGTTGGCAGCAGCAGCAATGGGGTTTGAATCAAAAACACCATCATCATCAACATTCCACCAACTATTAACACATGGCTTGGCGTTTTCATTCAATGATACATACAAATACCCATTACTCATTACCCATTACCCACTTGCTTGCTTGCTTTACACACAAACCCAAACCCAAACCCAAACTCACACTTCCAAACCAAAAGGACTCTCTCTCTCTGTCTGCTACTCTCTGCTATTCTGAGTGTCCTTTGTCGGTAAGAAAAAGAGAGGCCCTTTCCCTTTTCCATGCAGAGCATTGGACTCTCTGCTTCACTTTTCTCACCACACCATTCTTATTCTCCTCTACCTCCCACTTCACCACAGCCTCATGCATTGATAACACTAAATATGACACCTCTGCTGTACATCTCTTACCATGTACTCTTACCTATTCAAATCCCATTTAATACTTTACCCTAGACATGGGGTGTTTTGCTACATCTTTTTGAGTCAAAGGCACAACCGGTTCTGAATGAATGAACCGTAATCAAAGAGATTCTGTGAGATCCCACATTGATTAGAGAGGGGAACAAATGGTATCATGTATAAGGACATGAAAACCTTTCCCGAGCATACGCATTTTAAAATCTTGAGAGGAAGCTCGAAAGGGAAATCCCTAAGAGGACAAATGGTATCAGGGCCAAACATAAGGCGGTGAATTGTGAGATCCCACATTGGTTGGAAAGAGAAATAAAATATTCCTTATATATGGGCGTGGGAACCTCTTAGGCTGTTACAAATAGAATTATAGCCAGACACTGGATGATGTGCCAGCGAGGACACTAAACCTCCAAAAAGAGGGTGGATTGTGAGATCCCACATTGGTAAGAGAGGGAAACCAAACATTCCTTATACAAGGGCGTGGGAACCTCTTAGGCTGTTACAAATAGGATCAAAGCTAGACACCGAGTGGGGTGCCAACAAGGACAGTGGGCCCCCAAAGAGGATGGATTGTGAGATCCCACATTGGTTAGAGAGGGAAACGAAACATTCCTTACATAAGAATGTGGAAACCTCTCTCTAGCAAATGCATTTTAAGACCTTGAGAAGAACCTCAGAAGGAAAAGTCAAAAGTCAAAAGACGAGGTTATCTCAACACATCTCTACTCCTTACTCAAACTACACCATTACAAACGTAACAAACAAATGCCCCACCATTTCCAAACCCATGAATTCAAACACCACTCTCATGCATTGATTGTCACTTGTCACATCTTACAATCTACTCAAAGACTGGATTCCAAAACAACCACAACAAAAA
>NW_019647399.1:0-885 GCF_002806865.2 Cucurbita pepo subsp. pepo
GTTTGAACCTCCAACCTTGTGGTTAACAGCCACACACTCTAGCCAACTGAGCTATTCCAACTAATTATTTGTAATTGCTCAAGCCCACTACACTCTTATAAGCAATGTTTCATCCCCTCTCTAACCAATGTTGGATCTCACAATCCACCCTCCTTGGGGGCCCGCTTGGTGACTAACTCTAATAGCTGGCACACCGCTTGGTGACTAACTCTAATAGCTTTTGTAATAGCCCAAACCCACCACTAGCAAATATTGTTTGCTTTTGCACATTACGTATCGTCATCAACCTCACAATTCTAAAACGAGTCTACTAGGGAGAGGTTTCCACTTTCTTCTAAGGAATGCTTCGTTCCCATTTCAAGCCGCTAAAAAATATTGTCCATTTTTGCCCATAACAAATCATCGTCAGAATCACAGTTTTAAAACACGCTACTTGAGAGATGTTTACAGACACTTATAAGTTATTCTTCATTCTCCTTTCTAACAAATGCGAGATTAGAGCGTGTGGTTTCAAATCCCACTTCTCACAACTCAAATAAAGGTAAAATAAAAATACAATAGCATATCATTATTGAAATCAATTGAACTCACTGGAGATTTAAAATTGTCACGACATGATTTAGTGTTCTTCAAGTTTACCCTTACGCCTCAATCTCAAGGACACTGGAATTTTCTATATCGCCTGGGTGCATAGCAAATGTTGAGTTGTGAGCCTCCATCAATATCTCGTTTCTTAATTCCTCACTTGTTAGAATATATAGGCGCCCTTGACATAACCCTCTATTATCTTAGGATTTAAACAAATTGTCTACTTGGCCCACTATTAACTGACTCATAATTTTTTTTCCTTTTTTATTTATTTATTTATTTATTTATTATTATTAT
>NW_019647399.1:2595-3288 GCF_002806865.2 Cucurbita pepo subsp. pepo
TTAACAATCATACGCTCTAACCAACTAAACTATTCCAACAAATTATGAATATTAGCCTAGATATTGTCTACTTTGACTCATTCCATATCGTCGTCAACCTCAAGGTTTTAAAACACGTCTAATAGTAAGAGATTTCCACATGCTTATAAGAAATGTTTTATCCCCTCCCCAACTGATGTTCAATTTTACAATCCACCCCCTTGTGTTCCCAACAACCTCGTTGGTACACCACCCGATGACTAGCTCTAATACAATTTGGTACAAACCGAGCCCACCTCTTTCAGATATTGTCTACTTTTGCTAATTACGTATCACCATCAGCCTCACGATTTTAAAATATGTCTACTAGAAAGAGATATCCACAACCTTATAGGAAATGTTTGGTTCTCCTCTCCAATTGCTAGAAAATATTGTTTGTTTTGGCCTATTACGTATCGTCGTAAGTTTAAAAGTTTTAAAACACGTCTTTTAGGGAGAGGTTTCCACACCCTTATAAGAAATGCTTCATTTCGCTCTCGAACCAATGTTAGGGCTCATAATAAATAGTTAGGATGGTTGAGTGGTTGAAGGCATTAGGAGTCAAGTTTTGGTCCTTGTGAGAGTGCGTGGGTTGAAATCCAACTTTGGACAACTTAGAAAGGTTTTCTTTTATAAAGTTCTATTCTTTTATTAAATCGATTCAAAATTTCTATT
>NW_019647399.1:7363-8143 GCF_002806865.2 Cucurbita pepo subsp. pepo
CACTGCTCAGAATGCCAATATTTCCTCACCCATAATGCCCTCACCCATAATGCCACGGCTCAGAATGCCAATATTTCCTCACCCATAATGCCACTGCTCAGAATGCCAATATTTCCTCACCCATAATGCCACTGCTCAGAATGCCATTGTTTCCTTTTCCTCACCCATAAAACTTCTTTCCTCACCCATAATGCCACTGTTTTCTTTTCCTCACCCATAAAACTTTCCTCACCCATAAAACTTTTCTCACCCATAATGCCACTGTTTCCCATAAAACTTTCCTCACCCATAATGCCACTGTTTCCTTTTCCTCATCCATAAAACATCACAGTTCCTAGACAAATCAATGCAATTATTTCCTATCCCATTATTTCCTAACCCATAATGCCACTTTTACCTGTTTCCCTCCTCACCCATAAAACATCACATTCCTCACCCATAAAACATCACAGTTCCTAGACAAATGAATGCAATTATTTCCTAACCCATTATTCACATTCCTCACCCATTATTCCCATTATTTCACATTCCTCACCCATAAAACATTATTTCACATTCCTCACCCATAAAACATTATTTCACAGACAAATCAATGCAATTATTTCCTAACCCATTATTCCCATTATTTCACATTCCTCAACCCATAAAACATTATTTCACACCCATTATTCCCATTATTTCACATTCCTCACCCATTTTCTCGTATGTTTTTCCTCATTCCCATCGCTAGAAGGAGGGTTTGAACCTCCAACCTTGTGGTTAACAACCACACGCTCTAAC
>NW_019647400.1:0-434 GCF_002806865.2 Cucurbita pepo subsp. pepo
GCCAAACCTTTACCAATTAACTTTTTTTTTTCTTTTTTTTTATTATTGAGAATGAACACTTCATTCGTAGAGAAGAAGCGTTAGAATTTACTTTGAATTTATTTACAATTATAAAAAACTAAGGGTTAAGCAAAATTACATCGAAGAAATATGGACAAGGTTCAGGTGGGTCTTTAATTTATTTGACCCAACTCCAACAATTGAATCTTCTCCCATATAGAATTCCTCCTAGCAAAACACTCTTAGCCTTGGAGTTTCTATGATTGAGCCACCTAAAAACAAGGTGTTNTTAGCTCTCACTCAGATGTCCGATTCATTCATGTATTCTTCCTTTATTGGGGGTGTCATAGCTCTACTTTCTTTTCTGGGTAGGGTTGAATGCATAGTACTTCTCTATGACGGTTCATGCACGTGCCCTTGAATTTACTAGAAAG
>NW_019647400.1:7779-8134 GCF_002806865.2 Cucurbita pepo subsp. pepo
AAGGGGAAATTAAATATTTTTTCAAAACTTAAATAAAAGTGAAGTTTATGTGTACAAAAACGGTGTATGAGGTTGAAGTGTACTTTGTCTATGACACTTGCTCTAGAGCCCGCTCTCATTTTTTACTACTCCTTAGTTACTTAAAAAACTTGAAAAACATAGGGTGAGCACAAGAACTCAGTAAGTAGCCTACTTGTAAGTACTTAATCGTGTCTTTAAAATGTACCTAACTTGAGGGTATGGGTGTATGGTAAGCTTATTTGACTTAATATATAGCATTGAGGTAGCATCCTGATTACANTTTGATTTGATTCATAACTTTAGAGTAGTATATTAATTTATGGCATCTTGATTA
>NW_019647401.1:0-948 GCF_002806865.2 Cucurbita pepo subsp. pepo
GGGAACGTCAAGGGAATCAGTTGCTAGTTGGTGAATCCAAATTTGAAATCGTGGTCCAAATCTTAGCACGGGCACCATTTGCCATTTCCAAATGGCTTAGTTCCCTTTTTTTTTTTTTTTTTCCTTTAGATTTTATTCTAAACAATAAAATCAAAAGATTTAATTATGTAGTAAGGGTTGTTTGAGTTGAATAAATTTATGATCCAATTAACTGCGTTAGGTCTAAAAATATCTCAACTCGACCCAGCTAAACTCACGAACAACAAATATCTTAAGACTTGAAAATACGAAACATAGCATCATCGATCAAGACCAAGTTCTGTTTTTATTTTCTCTCTTTTGTGATTTCTGTCATTTTTTGGCCTTATTTACCATGTATTTCGGCAAATTTTGATGAGTTCGTGTACATTAATGTAAGGCAAAAGAAAAAAAAAAGAGGCTAAGTCAACTGAGGGGCAAAAATATCATTTTGCCCCTCCAACCCAAATAGGGGTCCAAGGAAAACCCAGCCAGATTGCCTGCAAAAGAAAGAAGAAGTTAGAGAGAAGTTAGTGAGAAGTCAGCCGGGAAGATTAACGGACCACCGCTGGAATCAATCTCCAGACGAGACTCGTACCAGGATTGAGAGGCTAGCAAGGCCGACGCTCCATCAAAACCTAAGAACATTTCGCGAGGTAAGGTTTCTGAACGATATTGCTCAGATCTGAGTTTTCCCCTACATGAATCGACCCTAAAATGTTGAAATCTTCACCTAGGAACAACTCACGCACGGTCTGTGAAGAAGTTTGGCCGAGACCTCAACCCAAAGGCGGAGATCCGAGAGTCATCCGAGAACGGTGAGCGAATTTCCGGCGTTCTTAAATCCTCCGATAGTCAAGAAAAAATTACAAAAACAATACTAGGATGTAGCCTGTAACACGATCTAGAACGTTGCCGAAGGAATCATAT
>NW_019647401.1:6916-8133 GCF_002806865.2 Cucurbita pepo subsp. pepo
TTAAACCCTAAACCCTAATACCTACCACCAAGAAGAAAAATATAAACTAACTAAATCTAGAGAATAAAATAAAATATACTACTATTCAAATTTAAAATATCTAATATATATTCCCTAACTAATATATTCTTCAAATATTAAATGATTACATATATTCCATAACTAATTTAAACTAGGAAGAAGTTGCACTAAATTCTGATATCTACATCATCAAGTATTTTCTAAGAATTACATAAGTGTAATGAAAAACAAATCTTGGTAGTAGATCTTATATCAGCTATAAGTGGTGTCATCTAGTCTCCACAAAGAATTACATAAGTGGAAAATTTCTTTCACTATAAGTTAAGAACTATTTCCTATCAATAGCTTCGGTCATAAAATTTTTCTTAAATTTTATAATACTTAATTTGGAGATCAGTTAAATAATTATTTAAATTTAGCTTCTATGGACTTAAACATCTCATATGTTTTTGTCATTTTCTTATCTTTTAGTCATGACATTCAACCTATCAACTAGAAGATATGAACAAAGCTTTCTCATCATCTTTAATTCATCAATCATGTGCTCTTCGAATAATTCGATTCACATTGACAATAGGTCTTGAGAACATTTCAAAATAAAGACAAAAAAAAAAAAAANAAAAAAAAAAAAAAAAAAAAAAAAAAAAATCATACACTTCCATCATAATGCTATTATTATTTTTTTAAGTATTAAAACTTTCTCAATATGACTTATGAGTAGTGAAAATTAAATAATGGAGAGATCTTGAACCTTATATTTGAAATATATACAATATTATTTAATTACAAACAATCAACTATCCATTCAATTTGAGCATGAGAACAAACAATTTTATAAAATGAACCCTATAAATAATTTCTAATGCTATGGTACTTTAGTGATTTAGAACAAGGGAAGCCGTAAGGTAGGTCAAGTGTTCCTTCACTAAACTGAGACAATCTCAGCCAAACATTATATCAGAATAACTCTTATTCCTATAATATTTAATTACCATTAGTTCAGTCAATCATTAACAACCTTAATGATTTATTCCTAAATGTAACCCATCATTTTAGATCTTGTAATTTTATACCAACAAGTGCCGCCGTAGGGTAGGTCAAGTATTGGAAATATAATTACTATCTTATCATTCTCAAGAGTTCACCCTGATATTTACCCATGCAAACACCTTCCGTATGGGGACGGTCCAAAAGCC
>NW_019647402.1:0-8130 GCF_002806865.2 Cucurbita pepo subsp. pepo
TCTCAAGGCTCAAGGCTAACCTTGTGAGCCTGGGTCAACTCATGAGGCTGGTTGCTACATTTACATCCAGCGCGGGCTGCTCAAGATTTGCGACGATTGACGATGGCTCCTCATGCAAGTTCGGCGCATGGCGAACCGCCTCTACATCTTGGAGTTAAAGATAGAACAGCCGGTCAGCCTCTCGGCTAGGATTGAAGAAGCAGCTTAGAGGTGACATGCAATGTATGGGCACCTGAGCTTTCCTACTCTACAGAAACTACACAAGGAGTATATGGTGTATAGTTTGCTGGCAATTGAAGGCATGAACATGTTGTAAGATGGGTGTCTCGTCGGCAAGCATAAGCACACCCCTTTTCCATCTCAGGCATCTTACCGCGCTGGTGAGCCATTGGAGCTCGTACACGGTGATCTCTGTGGGCCCATCAAGCAAGCGACCCCAGACGACAAGACTCTCTTCCTCCTGCTGGTCGATGACAATAGCCGTTTCATGTGGTTGATCCTGCTGCAGGCGAAGAGTGAGGCGGTGGAGGCAATTAAGTGCATTCAAGTGCGTGCAGAGGCCGAATGCGGGAAGAAGATGCGAGTGCTATGCACAAACCGAGGCAGAGAATTCACTTAGGCGAGCTTTGGCAAGTATTGCGACGAGCTCAACATGCAGCATCACCTAACGACACTTTACTCCCCCCAGTAGAATGGGGTGGTGGAGCATCGGAACCAGACTATCGTTGGGACGGCAAGATCACCGCTGATGACTGCCGAGATGTAACGATTCAGATTTTCCATTTTTGCCTTATTTAGTTAAGATTTTATTTTTATTTCTTTTATATTTTATGTTGGAATTTTATTTTTGCTGCCAAAATGAAAATATATTATGCTATGCATTTATTCTCGCTGGGAAAGATGCACGATTTCTGACAAGGAAGTTACTACCTTAATGAAAAAGTTATGAAATCTTTTATATTAGTATATTCAACTCTTCTCCTTCCTTGAAAACGACTTTTTCTCTCCAACCTTGTTCGTGTTTTCGAGGGTGTCTGAGGGTACGGAAAAATCAAAAGTGTTAGCCGGTGAAACGTGTGGGTTGGTTCACTGGTTCTTGCTCGGCGAGTTCTCGAAAGTTGCTGTTTTAGAGGAAGAGTCGAGTGGAAGTTAGCGTCGACGTCGGAATCGCTATGTCGAAGAAGGCAAACCGTCGAAAGTGAAGGAGGAGGACACCACGTGACCATCATTAGAAACGGAAGGGATTGTGTCGTCGGCAGCGGCGACACATCAAATTAGGGTTTCATGAGGGTTGGGGCGAAGAAGACGCAGAGTCGGGTCGGGTTTCGGCCTCTGAACCGGCCCACGAACGAACGCGGGCCCTGTGCGTTTCTGTCCAACACGGATGCGCGCTACAGCCTTGGTCTCGGTTCCGCAGCGTGCTCTCGGCTCGGCTTGACGTGTACGGCGGCTCGACTCTGTCAAATCCTGCGGCTCGGCTTGGCGGCTTAGTGGGCCGTCTCGGCAGCTCGGCTTATCTGCTCGGTATCACTATAATATATCAATTCCAAGGTTTTTGGTCCTTACGAAGCCGTTTCTGCCCTTAGATTTACCATCTGAGGTCAGTATGGTTTCTAACCGTCAAAGACAGATTGTGTTGGGAGTTTATTTTGATAAATAACATGAGATTTAGCTAGGGTATGTTATGAAAGGTTCCTAAGTTTTTATGTGGTTATTATAGGACGTATTTAACCATTGGGATTAGCTTGTTGTGAGTGACTTCGGTCAAGGCCATCGAGGTAAGTGATCTTACTGTTAGAGTTAGTTTACTATGTATTGTATGATTGTGCATGCCTTGTGGCCCCTGCATGCACCATGTTTTATTATGTGATATGACTGTATGATGTATGAATTATGTGACTGTTTATGCTATGAAACATAATGGATTATGTTGACTGTTGACTATTTATGTTATGTAAAGTTATGAATGACATGTTAGTAATATATGCCATGAAAAGGCTGATCGATGCCATGGATACGCATAGTATTATCGAGTCATGTCATGAGATGCTTATGCAACTGGAATGTACTTCATGTTATGTAATATGCCATGTAATGTAAGTCATGTGAGATTCCATAATTTAAGAAACGTATATGCGATGTTAGCAATGCTTATGTAATGCCATGTTAGATATGTTAAGGGATTTCATGCATATATGTATGTCATGTGCATCAGGATTCTTCCCCTTTATGATACGAAAGAATGAATTATGATATTTATGTTCGCCGTGATATCATGCGGGCCCTTTTGTGTTATGTAGTGTCCGGTGACATGTAACACTTGTGCCCGGCCAAGTCAGGCACATGGGTATGTATACGAGCCCGCCTGGTGGGTCCATGTACGCATACATGGGCCGTGTGTGAAGGAGTACCACACATCCAATCCTACCCGGAATAGAAAAGCGCCCAAGGCTATGTAAACTTTATGAAAAGTTAGGTCCCGCTCATATGTTGCATGTGTTTGCATTTCTAACCCCAACAGCGGGGTGACTTACTGAGTATTTCATAAAATACTCAAGCCACATGCTACCTACATTTTCCAGGTAAAGGCAAGGCGCCAATGTACAGTTGACGGCTGAGCTGAGGACACCATGGAAGTTGGAGAGAGAATATTTTTAGGAGTTTACATTTATTTGATTGTTTTAAGTTAAAACATTGAATATTGTTTTATTTAGATTTATTTTGAATTTAGTTACCGAAGGTTTTATTTTTGGAGATAGGTTTGTTTTGGAACTATGAACTTTATGAAAGACTTTGTTGTGTTTTGCCAAGGTTATTTATGATGAGCTTCCGTGTAATGAATTATGTATGCATGGGTGACGTCACTAATTAAGTTTAGAAAATTAAGAGTGTTACACGGATGCCTGGGAGGTTATGGGGAAAGCCGGTCATGACGGCTGTCTACCTCTTCAACCGGTCGTCAATGCAAAGCCTCGAAGGGAAGACACCACACGAGGTCTGGTACAACAAGAAACATGTGGTACATCATCTCCGAGTATTCGACTGCGTCGCATATATGAAGATCACGCATCCCCACCTCGCCAAGCTCGATCCCAAGGGGCTGAAGGTCGTCTTCATTGGCTACGAACCCGGGAGCAAGGTGTACAGGCTCTATGATCCTTTGGGGGGGCGAGCTCACGTGTCACGCGACGTCGTCTTCGACGAGAACACCTTCTGGTGGTGGAACGACGTGATTGAGACAGACCAGAATCTAGATCAATTCACAGTGGAGTACCTCATCATCGAGCCGGGAGAAGGAGGAGCGCAGCACCGGGCACTATCACCGCCGCTAGCAGCTGCACCGGACACGCCTACGGCAACATTGGCCGCAACTCCTGCTACGCCCCCTGAACATGTGGAGTTCGCAACACCACATACTGCAGATTCAACGTTGGATGCCGATCACAATGATGGTCCGGCGGCCAGGTACTGGAAGATTGAAGACCTACTAGGAGAAGGTGAACCACCAGGACTGGCGGCATGTGAGCTCGAAGAAGAGGTGGCCGAACTGTATGCCATCAGAGTGGATGAATCGAACTCTTTCGCCGAAGTAGAGAAGAACCCATGGCGGCTTAAAGGCAATGCAGGAAGAGATGGCGTCCATCACTGAGAACAAGAGGGAGAAGTTGTGAAGCATAAAGCTTGTCTGGTGGCGAAGGGCTACGTCCAAAATCAAGGGGTGGACTTCGAAGAGGTGTTCGCGCCTGTGGCAAGGTTGGAATCCATCCACCTGTTGCCGGCGATCGCGGCACATCACTCTTGGAAGGTCTACCATATGGACGTGAAGTCTGCTTTCCTCAAAAGAGAGTTGAAGGAGACCGTCTATGTCCGATAACCACCTGACTTCCTCGACAACAACCCCGACAAGGTATTGCGCCTGCAAAAGGCACTCTACGGGCTTCGGCAAGCACCATGAGCCTGAATCGCGAAGCTTGATAGTACCTTGCTATCGCTGAAGTTCAAGCGTTGTGCCTCTGAGCATGACATGTAACGCGCGACCACGACGAGCAGCAGTTGGTCGTTGGAGTGTAGGTCGACGACCTCATAATCACCGGAGGCGACATGAAAGTTTTTGGAAGATTCAAGAGGGAGATGTCAAAGACCTTCAAGATGAGTGATCTTGGCGAGCTCATCTACTACCTCGGCATCAAAGTGCAGTAGAGTATTGCCGGCATCACCATTTGTGAAGGTGTGTATGCGAAGAAGCTGCTGGACATAGCTGGGCTAGCAGAGAGTAACCTTACAAGGACGCTAATGGAGGCCCGACTCCAGCTAAGAAGGCCGACACTACGCCGGTAGTCGACGCCACCAATTACCGCAGCATCGTCGGGAGTCTGCGCTATCTAGTAAATACACGTCCTGACCTCGCCTATTCTATTGTATAAGTGAGTAGGTTTATGGAAGCACCTAGGGAGAAGCATCTTGTCGCTGTCAAGCGCATCCTGCACTATGTGGCCGGAACTAGAGGCTGGGGTGTGAGATACTATGCAGGGAGAGGAAAGAAGAAACTTGAGCTGGTTGGCTATAGTGATAGTGACATGGCCGATGACGTTGATGATTGTAAGAGCACCAACAAGTTGATTTACGTCCTCTCAGGCGGCGCGATGTGCTGGCAATCAACTAAACAGAAGGTAGTTTCTCTTTCTTCTTGAGAAGTAGAGTACATCGCCGCTTCGACAGTGGCCACACAAGGGGTCTAGCTTGCGCGCTGATGAAGGAGCTGATCGGAAGAGAAGGAGATCCACCAATGCTTTACGTGAACAACAAAGCTACGATCTCCCTGATCAAAAATCCAGTTTTGCACGACCGGAGCAAGCACATAAAGATCAGGTTCCATTACATCCGGGAGTGTGCAGATTGGAGGTTGATCAAGATTGACTTCATCCGTACAGGGGAACAACTTGTAGACATCTTCATCAAGTCTCTGACGCGGGTGAAATTTGAGGAACTTCGCTCGAAGATTGGAGTTCAAACAAAAAGGTTGTTGTTTTTCGATAATCGGGCAGGGAAATCCTTTTCTTTTCGGTGAGAGGAAATCGTTGGTGGGAAGTTGTTGGAAGAAAATAAAACGCGTAAAATAACAGAGAGAGAGAGAGAGAGAGAATTGCTGAAATTTTGACTGTGCTTAAAATGAGGTGATTTTTTCCTATTAATAGATTCACCTATTTAAACAATTAACTATCCTAAAAATGCTGGAGACTGGTCAACTAAATCTGTGCCATTTGTTTTGAAATGGCCGCCTACAAAATTGGTAATCCATTCGACGTGTTTGTCAAATGGTCAAAGGAAAATATTTAATAAACTAATTAAATGTGTAAACCTAAATAAGGAAACCAACAGGCTTTTATCTAACATTCTCCTCCTAAAACTTGTGGTCAAACTAATTAAAACGTGTAAACCTAAATAACCCGAGCTCTTGTTCGAGCTCCACCTCCGGTACCTCTTGTTCGAGCTGGCGCACCTGCCAGTCCAGGTGGTTCACCTCTTCCTAGTAGGTCTTCCATCTTCCGGTACCTGGCCGCGCCTGCCAGTCCAGGTGGTTCACCTCTTCCCAGTCAGACTTCCATCTTCCGGTACTTGGCCAAAAGGCTAACTGGTTGCTCTATCTCCAACTCTAGGATGTAAAGGCAGTTTGTCGTGCACCGAACTTGCGTGAGTAGCCGTCGTCGATCATCGCGGATCTTACGTAACCCATGCTTGATGGAAATGTGGCAGCCGGCCTTATCGAGTTGACCCAGGCTCACAATATTAGCCTTGAGCCTCAGGATGAAGTAGACGCCGGTCAGCTTGTGGTGCTTGCCTCCCTTGCCGACGAACAGGATGGTGCCGCGCCCTTCGATTTCGACGACGGAGCCGTCGCCGAATTTAAACATTCTGCGAATCCCTGAGTCAAGCTCGGAGAACACAGACTTGGCCCCAGTCATATGGTTTGTTGCCCCCATGTCGAGGACCCATCGTTGGTGCTCTTGCTGCTCGCCTCTTTCACCAATTTGAGCGAACACTCGCTCCTCCTTCAGTTGAGTTGGCTCCCCAGCCGGTGCCTTTGTTATGCACAGTTGGAGCTCTTCCTCGGGTTCGACGCTCACCGGAGCAGTTATGCCGTCGTCGATTACCTCTGTGGATTTTGGGAGCTCTTCCTCGGGTTCGACGCTCACCGAAGCAGTTATGCCGTCGTCGATTACCTCTGTGGATTTGGGGAGCTCTTCCTCGGGTTCGACGCTCACCAGAGCAGTTATGCCGTCGTCGATTACCTCTATGGATTTGGGGAGCTCTTCCTCGGGTTCGACGCTCACTGGAGCAGTTATGCCGTCGTCGATTATCTATGTGGATTTGGAATCGGAATTAGGGACGTCAGGTAGGACTGATGTAGTCACCATGAAAAGAGTCGGCTCGTCCTTCTCGGATTGAGCCACATTGACCTTCTCGGTCATCTCCTTGTTCCTGAGCTTGCTCCAGCAATTCTTGCTTAGGTGACCTCTCTTCCCACAGTACGAGCACTAGATTGGCCCGTCATCAGTCAGCTCCTCCTTCTTTTGATCCGCCTCTTTCCCGCGCATGTGCCGGCGAGATTTCCATGGCTTCTTACCGCCTTTGCGACTGGAGGCCCATTGCTCTCGCCGATTTCATCACGGAGCTTTAGGCGTGCAAGCCATTCCTCCTTAGTGAGGAGTAGACGACCCTCCTGGTCGACAGCTGAAACGGTATTTTTCTTCCACTGCTCGACGTTACGCAGTCTTCCGATCACCTCTTCCACCGTTAGGTCGTTCACGTCAAGCAATGTCTCGATTGAAATCGTCTCGCTGATGTTCCCACCGAGAGTGGTGATACTATTCGCGAGCCCCGTGATCTGCATTGAAAAATCATCGACGGATTCGCCGTCCTTAAAAGCGAATCTTCGAGAGCTCCTTCCGCAGCTGCTCGATGTTGGATTTCCGCACTCGCTGTGTACACTGACCCGACGGGATTTGATTCCCTCCCAGGCCGATTGTGCAGTGCGCTTGGTGGAGAGAGATGCCAGCATCTCTGGGGGCACAGATCGGGTAATATGGCGATGAACGCCAGTCGATCCTCCCGGTACTCAATTGTTTCTCCTTCCTCTGGCTCGACAGTGTGCCATAACCCTTGCACTTGTAGGTTGACGCGCATCAGTTGGACCTTGTCAACATCGAATACTGAACGATGGCGGTTGTTGTCTCCCTGATCACTCGCTCATCGACAACTCAACGCCCATCATCACGGCGTTGACCACTTCGTGGTGGTGATGGAGATGCCGGCACTTGGCGGCGGCGTGGAGGAGTGAGCGAGCCTGCTCGGGATGGACCCCACGATGTGTTTATTTTCGCGCTTTGCATTTTCTTCTACTCAAACCTGAGACCTGTGTGTTGTTAGGTCGACGTTCTAACCACTTGAGCTATTCAACTTGACTGTTGATAAGGTTGGCTCCTCCGCAATGATATACTACCGATGGCTTCAACCTTGCTCTGATACCATTTGTTGTTTTTCGATAATCGGCCAGGGAAATCCTTTTCTTTTCGGTGAGAGGAAATCGTTGACGGGAAGTTGTTGGAAGAAAATAGAACGCGGAAAATAACAGAGATAGAGAGAGAGAATTGCTAAAATTTTGACTGTGCTTGAGATGAGGTGATTTTTTCCTGTCAATAGTTCACCTATTTAAACTATTAACTATCCTAAAAATGCTGTAGAGTGGCCAACTAAATCTGTGCCATTTCTTTTGAAATGGCGGCCTACAAAATTGGTAATACATTCGCGTGTTTGTCAAATGGTCAAAGAAAAATATTTAATAAACTAATTAAACGTGTAAATCTAAACAAGGAAACCAACAGGCTTTTATCTAACAAAGGTAGATATACCACAGGTTTTAGGAGGAGATTGACAAACCTGTGGTCTTTTAGATAAACCGTCAATTGTTGCCATGACCTTCGACTGTTAGATAAATTGGCGTAGAGTTTGGCCAGGTCCAATGGAGTGGCTTGATTTCAACTGGCCACTTCAGTCATGCTTAAAGTGTTGTTGTGTCTTTAATTAATGCTATAAAAATGAGAAAAGCTGCACGCTTTTAAGCAGCACAAA
>NW_019647403.1:0-8124 GCF_002806865.2 Cucurbita pepo subsp. pepo
GCAGCAGTAGAGCGAGCCACGTCGTGCGGTAGCGTTGGGTCGAAGCGCTGGTCGCAGTCCGGTTCGGGTCGTGGTCTGGGTCGCGGGCTGCGGAGACTACTAGGCCAAGACTATCGTTGGGCCTCGGCTTATTAAGGTAGGCCGAAAGTTTTTTTTTTTTTGGGTTGCAGACCAGCTCCATTGGACCGTCGGGCTGGTCTCGGGTTGGTTAAACTAAACCGTAGCTTCTGGGTTGGTCAGAGGTTTGGGTCGCTGTAGTTGGGCTGGGCCGAAGGCAGAGGCCGAGGGAAAGAATGGGCTGACTCTCTTGGGTTTTGGGTTCGGGTTGACCCGGATCCGTGGACCTCGTCTTCCTTACCTGACTCTGGCCGATTTTCTGGTGAGTTTTCTCTATCCTTCCCATGGCGTTTTCGTTGCCGATTTCGGTCCTCTTTCTTCCTCTTCCTCTTTATTTGTCGTCCTTCTTTCTTTTCTGGGAGTTTTACGGCCTAAAGGTTCCTAAAACCATAGATCTAAGAACGATTAGGAAATACCCAATTTTTCGACCTCGGTTACCGACGACGGCATTACTAAAAAGCACAAAACGCACCTTGAGTTATCGTGCTTTCGTTAGGGATCCTTCTCGTGGCGGTAACAGGTCGTTTTGTGTCGGTTTGAGGGTGGTTTAAGGGTTCATCGGATAAACTGGACACTCGTCGACTATTTTTTCTTTCCGAAATCTCTCTCTCTCTCTCTCTCGTAGTTTTCTGTCTTTTCTCCCTTTGGAGGTATCCTGATGGTGCTGGGAGTCGTGGGCTGAAGGCTAGGCATGCTGTGGCCATCGTTTCACGTGGGTTCCACGAAACTCGGTGGTCATCGGAAAACTCGCGGGTTTTCCGGCGACTGAGTTTTTTTTTATCAGATCTTCATTGAGTTGGAGTGGTTCATAGTCTATTACGTGGATAGGGTCCGTAATGTACTTCCTCAGCATCGACACGTGAAATACATCATGTACTCTTGAGAGGGCTGGAGGTAGGGCTCACTTATGCGCTACCGGACCAACTCGCTCTAGGATCTTCAATGGTCCAATTAATTTAGGACTTAACTTGCCCTTATGTCCGAATCTTAACACCCCTTTCATAGGTACCACCTTGAGGAATACTAGGTCCCCTACCTCGAACAACAGGCTTTTATGCCTTACATCGGCGTAGCTTTTCTGTCTATTTTGAGCGGTACGCATCCTCACTCGAATTTTCTGGACAGCCTCATTGGTGTGTCGAACCAACTCGGGTCCTACTAATTCTCTCTCTCCTACCTCGTCCCAACATAGTGGGGATCTACACCGTTTCCCGTACAGGGCCTCAAACGGTGCCATTCCAATAGTTGCTTGGAAACTGTTGTTATACGAGAATTCCATCAGGTGGAGTTTGGAACCACAACTTTCCTTAAACTCTAGTACGCAAGCGCGTAGCATGTCCTCTAGAATTTGGTTTAAACGCTCCGTTTGTCCATCTGTTTGGGGGTGAAAGGCGGTATTAAAGTCGAGGCAGGTACCTAGTACTTTTTGAAGTCCGCGCCAAAACGCTGACGTAAAGCGTGGATCCCGATCCGATACTATAGACACTGGGACTCCATGTAGTCTTACTATTTCTTTCACATACAGTTGTGCCCAATTGTCAACTGTATATGTAACCTTTCCAGGTAGAAAGTGTGCCGACTTGGTCAATCTATCGACAACTACCCAGATCACTGTATAGCCTTTGAGCGTTTTGGGTAAACCTACTATGAAGTCCATCGCTATGTTTTCCCACTTCCACTCTGGTATGCTTAGGGGCTGTAACAACCCCGCCGTCTTTTGTCTTGGAGCTTTCACTTGTTGACAAACTAAGCACTTGCTCACAAACCCGGCCACATCCCTCTTCATGCTCTTCCACCAAAAGTGTTGTTTTAAATCTTGGTACATCTTAGTACCTCCTGGATGCATCGCAAATGGTGAGTTGTGAGCTTCCATCAGTATTTCCTTCCTTAAATCTTCTATTGCTGGAACACATAAGCGTCCCTGATACAATAGTCCTTCATCTGATGACTTCGAGAATCCATCTACTGGACTTTCGTCTAGCTGTCCTAGGACTTTCTGTAGGTTAGGATCCTCTTGTTGGGAGACAATAATTCTCTGCCTAAGTGTAGGTTGTACCGTGAGTCGGGCCAGCTGTGCTATGACTCCCTCGGTCGCTACAGCTATGTTGGCTCGCTCGAACTCTCTTTGTACCCTTACTTCCCTCGTAATGAGGGCCGACGAGTGGACCGTCTTCCTACTCAAGGCATCTGCAACCACATTTGCTTTCCCAGGGTGGTACTGGATATCTACGTCATAATCCTTCACCAATTCTAACCACCTTCTCTGCCTCATGTTTAACTCTTTCTGGGTGAAGAAGTATTTCAAACTTTTGTGGTCGGTAAAAATTTGAGTTTTCTCGCCATACAGGTAATGTCGCCAGATTTTCAGCGCGAACACTACAGCGGCCAACTCTAGGTCATGGGTAGGGTAGTTCTTTTCATATTCTTTAAGTTGACGAGATGCGTATGCGACAACCTTGCCGTGTTGCATTAACACACATCCCAGTCCTTTCATGGAGGCATCACTATAGATCACATATCCTTCTGAGCTCTCGGGTACTATGAGTACCGGGGCGGTTACCAATCTCTCTTTTAGGTTCTGGAAGCTTGCCTCACAAGCATCATCCCATCTAAATGGCACCCCTTTTTTTGTTAACTTTGTTAAAGGCGAGGATATTTTAGCGAAGTCCTGTACGAACCTTCGATAATATCCCGCCAATCCTAGGAAACTCCTTATTTCCGTTACCGTAGTTGGGCGTTCCCATTTTGTGATCGCTTCGACCTTGGTGGGATCTACAGATATTCCGTCCTTTGACACCACGTGTCCTAGGAAAGAGACTTGTCGTAACCAAAATTCGCATTTGGAGAACTTGGCGTACAACTTGTGCTCTCTTAGGGTGGTTAGGACTTTTCGGAGGTGTTCCTCGTGCTCTAGGTCGGTTCTCGAGTATATGAGGATGTCGTCAATGAACACAATCACAAACATGTCTAGGCATTCTTTGAATACCCGGTTCATTAACTCCATAAATACAGCTGGGGCATTGGTGAGGCCAAATGACATCACTACAAACTCGTAGTGACCGTACCTTGTCCTAAATGCTGTTTTTGGTACGTCTTTTTCATTAATCCTAATTTGGTGGTAACCGGACCGAAGATCTATCTTAGAGAATACTGTTGCTTCTCTGAGTTGATCAAACAAGTCTTCTATTCTAGGCAGAGGATATTTGTTTTTTATGGTTCTCTTGTTTAGCTCTCTGTAATCGATGCACAGACGCATCGATCCATCTTTCTTCTTAACAAACAACACTGGCGCACCCCAGGGGGACACGCTAGGTCGAATGAATCCTTTATCTAGTAAGTCTTGCAGTTGCGCCTTGAGTTCTTTCAACTCAGCTGGTGCCATGCGATAGGGTGCTTTGGAAATAGGCCCAGTTCCCGGCTCGAGTTCGATGACGAAGTCGACCGCTCGGGAAGGGGGTATTCCAGGTAAGTCATCCGGAAATACATCCGGAAACTCGTTTACTATTGGCACGTTTACTAGGATCTCTTCCTTTCCTCTCACGTCTACAGCACATGCTAATATAGCCCATCCACCTTGTTGGACTAACTTCTTTGCTTTCATCATCGAGACTACCTTGGGGGTAATCCCGGTATTTGTGCCTTTAAATTTAAAGGTAGGTCCTATCGGTGGTGAAAATTTTACTTCCTTTTGGTGACAGTCTATACTAGCTCGATTTTCAGCTAACCAATCCATGCCTAGTATGACGTCGAAATCTGTCATGTTTACCACCATCAGGTCAACGCTTAAAGTTTGGTTCCCTATGATTACTTGGCCATCCTTTACTCTATCCCTAGATACTAAGTCTACCCCCGCAGGGGTGCTTACAGACATTTCATGCAATAAGGGTTCTAATTCGAACCCTGCTTGTACAACAAAAGGCATGGAAATAAAGGAATGCGTGGAACCAGAATCAAATAAGGTAAAAGCAAAATGACCTAAAATGGATAGTGTACCTGTCACCACGGCGTCGGACCTCCCAGTGTCCTTGCTGGTTGACGCGTATGCCCTAGCTTGAGCTCGCGGTGGTGCTGGTTGATCCGTTTGCTCTACTACTCTGAGCGGGTTTGCTTGTGCTGCAGCATTTCCGGCCGTGCAGTTCACGGCGATGTGCCCCTCTTGACCACATCTATAACACGCTCGGCTGCCAGCCATGCACCTCCCACCGTGTAGTCTTCCACAGATAGTGCACCCTTCCTCTCTCCTCCCTCTGGCCCCATCTTGATTCCTAGGGTTCCTGTCAGTACGTCGGGGAGGGTGTCGCTCATCCCATCTAGGAGCGCGTCTGTTATTGGAACGGTGCCTACATACTGGTGGTGGACGGTCAGAGCCTCCTGATTCATGAGGATGCTTCTGCCCAATTATGACTGGCTCTTCACGTCGTTTCTCATCCTTTGGTTTCTCTAAAGCCTTGGCAGTTCTCAAGGCTTCCTCATAGGTCTTTGGGTTGAACGCCTCCAACACGGCGGATTCTTGGTTCCAAACCCAATACAAACTTCTTTGTCATCTTTTCCTCAGAGCCACCATGGACGGTGCAAATCTCTTGAGTCTCTTAAACTCTCGGTTGTACTTCTCCACTGTGAGTCCGCCCTGTACCAGTTGGGCGAACTCCTACTGTCTTTTAAGTCGCTCTGACTTAGGATAATATTCCTTAAGGAAGATCTCCTTAAATCGTTCCCAGTTCATCGGTCCCCCTTCTGAGTTAAGAAGGGTTTTGTTATCTCTCCACCATATCTCTGTGTCCTTTTGTAGGACGAAGGTTGCAAAGGCGACCTTTTGGTTCTCTGGGCACTTCATAGTCTCAAAGGTGGTTTCCACTGCTGCAATCCACATTTGGGCTTCTATGGGGTCTACTAAGAAACCAGTGAATGGTCGAGGGTCGTATCTCTTGAAATCCCTTATCCAGTTTGAACATCTAACAGGTTGTGGAGGGTTTACTGGGGCATTGGCCTGAGCATTGGCTTGTGCCTGTGCCTGTACCTGTGCCAGTGCCAACGCCTATGCTTGGGCCTGTGCTTGGGCTTGTTCCTAGGCCTGTTGTAGATTAGCTTGTTGAGTGGTTACCAAGGTTTGAATTAGGGCTTGGATGGAGTCACACATTAACCTAGTATTAGCATCTACTCCACCCGCTGGGGGTGCAGCTTCAGGTGCGACTTGGAGTGGTAGGGTAGGCTGGGGTGGAGGTTCTACTTGTGGTGGATGCTCAGCTTGCAGTAGAGCTAGAGGAGGTAGCTCAACTAGTGGTAAGACTAGGGGCGGTGTAACTGTTACTGACCCAGTCTCTGATCTTTCTTTAGGTGGGCCCTCTACTGCCACACCTCATCCTACTTCTCTTCGACAGGGTCGCCCCCATCCTCATCTTCCTCTTCCTCTTCCCCTTTCTCTTCCTCGTCCTCGTCCTCTAGGCATGGTTTTATAAACCAATATAAGGTTGCTTAAGTCTAAGGCCTTAATACTATGCATATATATAAATAACAATACACACACTATACAATACATCGTAACGCCAAAGAAGTAAACATTCATCATGCTAAACATCATATCATACCACCAACAAAATTACTCAGCATGCAACACATGACATCATACTCTTAAATAATAAATACGTGAAATATCACAACCATTTCAGTAATGTCCACATAAAAAAAATGCATACGAATTTTAAAACGTTTCTCTTTTCTTATCTTATGCAAGGCGTACCTGACGGTGACGGGGCATCGACGTTAGGACCGTGGAGCGTGCCAAGCCTACATCGTAGGCTAGTCTAGAGAATTTAAAACCTAGAGCTCGGATACAAACTGTAACGACCTTAAATTTCCACATATCTAGAGTCGCCACTAACGTCTCATGCTCATCTCTAATGCAGAATAAAAATCTAAGAATGCTCATCTCTAATGCAGAATAAAAATCTAAGAATGCTCATCTTTATTAGCGGAATAATTTAAAACTTCAAAACATTGGAAAACACTGTCGGACTTACGTATTTCAAACATCATGCTCGAGTTCAAAAAGATAAAAAAAAAACGATTACAAATAAAATAATATAAATGAATGAAATGCAAACGCCCTATCCTAACCAAGACTAGGAATTTTAAATATGCAACTATCCTATGCACGCGCCACAGTCTCTGATCACGATGCCACCGTTAACCGTACATGGGAGTCTTGCCTTTACCTGAAAAACAATATGGCACACGGCCTGAGTATTTCGAAGAAATCCTCAGTAAGTGACCCCACTATAGGGGTCATGCTAATGCAAACACATGCAATCATGAATTAGGGACCTATCTCTAATCATCTTAGGGGTGGCCTCTAGTCTCGGACAAATTGGATGTGTAGTACTTCCCTACACATGACTCACACATGCGAGTGTGAATCCCCAGGGCGCTCGCACACCCCCTGGACCCTCTGGTCAAGCTAATATATAGTGACGTCCGTAGGTCAGCGGAACCCCATAGTGTCATGCGCCTCATGAACACCCTCATCTGTGTGCATTCGCGCTCATCATAAGGTGCGCGTCCGCACTCATCATCTCTAGGGGAAGTAGTCCTATGCTTATGAACATACAATATGCATGAGGTCCCTCTAAATCCATCGTAATGTCTCTTCTGACACAACCCTCTAGTCTCATCTCTTTGTTACTCTAGGTAACACATGCTCGTGGATATTTATATTAATATCATTTTCACGCTCTTAGAGTTGTGTCCTATGTCGATCTAACGACATGATGTAATATGAAACTCATCATCATCTAGCATGCTCAATATGGAAACCATCATCATATTAAGGTAAACATCATGCAATCATCATACTCATCATATTGCCACAAAGTGCGTCAAACATATCAAGTACATCATTCATCAAAATATGTATATACTGCACATATCATCAAGCATCGTAATCCACACATCATCATAACTCATACAATTTTTTAACCTATCCTATAGTAAGGCCACTTAATTGGTTGGCCTTGGCCGAAGTACTCCTACGTCGCCGGGGTTTATTTCCTATCACACCGTTCACCACTTTCTGTTAGTATTTCACAATTAATTTCCTAATTCAATAAATGTGAAGTACGGCTCTAAAATGGCCTCGGATACCTTAATCGGGGCCAAAAACAGATCCGGGAGGGTCGAAACAGTGGAAATTGGGCTGAAAATAGGTGAGCCGAGCCGAACAACCGCTGGAGCGTCGCCGGAGGGTGCCCGAGCCGTTTGCGTCGCGCCGAGCCGAGCCGAGGGATTACCTGCGCCGCTATGTGACACGTGGCAGCAGTATTGCGAGCCACGTCGTGCGATAGCATCGGGTCGAAGTGCGGGTCGTAGTCCAGTTCGGGTCACGGGCTACGGAGGCTACTGGGCCAAGACTATCGTTAGGCCTCGGCTTATTGGGCTGGGCCGAAAGTTTTTTTTTTTGGGTTGCAGGCCGGCTCAATTGGACCGATGGTCTGGTCTCGGGTTGGTTCATCTTAACCGTAGCTTCTGGGCTGGTTTGAGGTTTGGGCCACTGTAGTTTGGCTGGGCCGAAGGCAGAGGCCGAGGGAAAGAATGGGCTGACTCTCTCGAGTTTTGGGTTCGGGTTGACTCGGATCCGTGGACCTCGTCTTCCTTACCCAACTCCGACCGATTTTCCGATGAGTTTTCTCTCTCCTTCTCGCGACGTTTCCGTTTCTGATTTCGGTCCTCTTTCTTCCTCTTCCTCTTTATTTGTCGTCCTTCTTTCTTTTCTGGGAGTTTTGCGGCCTAAAGATTCCTAAAACCACAGATCTAAGAACGATTAGGAAATACTTAATTTTCCGACCTTAGTTACCGACGACTGGCGTTTTCGAAAAAGCACAAAATGCACCTTGAGTTATCGTGCTTTCGTTAGGGATCCTTCTCGTAGCGGTAACAGGTCGTTTGGTGTCGATTTGAGGGTGGTTTGAGGGTTCGTCGGAGAAACTGGACACTCACCGACTTTTTTTTTTTTTT
>NW_019647404.1:0-940 GCF_002806865.2 Cucurbita pepo subsp. pepo
CATCCCTAACAAGAAAACAAATGAGGAAAGGAAAAAGGGTCGAAATAGGCATATTTGGACTCAGTTTCAGCTATATTATGAACACTGTATGCCTCTTAATGTTTAACTTCTGCTGTATTAAGAAAATGTTGATTTTTCCCCCTTTGATATCTGATCAATTAAATGATGATTTAGCTTCTAAATGATGTTGTTATTGTATTATCATTTGCAAGGAACCATGTTATTTTGAAAAATCGTGAGGCTGATGATGATACATAGAGTCAGTGGACAATATTTGTTAGCGGTGGGTTTGGACGGTTACAAATGGTGTTAGGCCATCGAATGGTGTAATAGCAAGGATGCTATGGCCCCTTAAGAGGGTGGATTGTGAGATCCTACGTCGGTTAGAGAGGAGAACAAAACATTTCTACATTTCTACCTTTCTTATAAAGTTGTGAAAATCTCTCCTCTTAGTAGATGCATTTTAAAATCGTGAGAGTGACGACAATACATATGTAACGGACCAAAGCAGACAATATTTTGAGAAGAGAGCTGTACCAAATTTATTCCAAACTTCTTATTCTAAAAGCTTAAACAGTAAAAGGGCAAACAACACAGTGTCAATAGCAATAAGGCTTGAAATGGCAGTTCATCAATTACTTAAGGTACTTAGTAAACCAAGCCAACAAGTCTCCATGAGCCTCATCTGCACATTTGACCGCCTCTTCATCTTCAACATTGTACCTCACAGTCCACCCATGAGAGACTTTCGGAAAGATCTTCACGAACCCATCAACCTATACATCCAACAAGCCAAAATTTACATTTATTTTCGACAACGGGACTGCCATTTGACATGCAGCCACGGAGAACTCATATCGAGCTTAGACGTGTTCGTGGTAAGAGATTCAACGATATGATAAGAACTCAACTACATGAAATAGAATGAAGAAAACTAAAA
>NW_019647404.1:6882-8120 GCF_002806865.2 Cucurbita pepo subsp. pepo
AAAGGTAAAACCAGAAGCCTGCCACGTGGAACGCGGGAACTGTGTCAACGAGTTGATGTGGAGTGTAGATTCTGTGGGGTCCAGGCAGTTTTTTTCTTCACTTTAACGACTTACGGCGGCGGCGCGGTGGACCGGCTCCGGTGAGAAGATGGTGGTGGTGATATGGCGGGTATCATCGTGGAGGAATTTATCTACGATCATCGAGCTAGGTTCGATGACGTTTTTCTCCCATACGGGGTGGGAGTTTCCACCTTCGGTAAAAAATGCACCGGTGGCGTCGAGGCGTTGGAGATTCCAATTTCGTTTATTTTGAAGGCGACGAATCTTCTGCCATTGTCGAAGAGCCAATAGACAAGTGTTGTCCTTGATCTTCGAGATTGCCAATTCAAGAAGAATCGACAAAGTCCTCTCGTCGGCGCCGTCACGTTCTGCTTTCAAATAGTCGTGTAATTCCGGTACTCCGATGGCTCGTTTAATCCCATAAGAATAATCTCCTTTCGGATCAAAAATCTCCCTCACTTCTCCGACAAATCCGCCATCGACCATCTGATCAACACGATCAGAGACGAAATTATGAAGAATCGGCAACGACACATCGACCCACAAAAAACAGAAATCATATCGAAATCGAAACTCGGAATAATCATCAACCAAAGCTTCAATGTACGAATTCGAGCCACCAGCAATGATCGGAAGACGATCACGTGCCAAAATCGATTCAATTGCATCAGAAGCATGATGGGTAAAATCATGGGAGGAGAAATTTGTATACGGATCGATCGATCCCAACAAATGGTGAGTAATTCCACGGCGTTCTTCGTCGGTGACTTTGTTAGTGACAACGTCAAGCCCTTCGTAGACTTGAATCTTGTCGGCGTTGACAATTTCCGCCGGAAAACGAGTGGCTAAGTCGATAGCCAATCGGGATTTACCCGTTCCGGTCGCACCCATGACGAAAACCACCTTGTCTTTCCGGCGGAAGAATTGCTCCATGTTGAAACTCCCCTGGAAATTGCCGACGAGCGGCGCAACTCGCTTGCCGGCGGCGGCGGCGGAGGATAATGACAATGCCTTGTTCATCAAATACCCTGTAAAATCAAAAAAGAAAGAAAACCCAGATGAAAAAATGAAAAATTGAAGCGACCCATATGATTTTTTCTGGATTTAATTCAATACAGTACCTGAAACGAAGGGAAAAAGAGGAGAAAGAGAGGCCTTGGGGCCTTAAGGAGTAGGGC
>NW_019647405.1:0-212 GCF_002806865.2 Cucurbita pepo subsp. pepo
TATGTCGTACCATGCACATAACATGTCCTTCAACATATTATCTCATAGAAATATCATATCATAGGCATGATGTCATAGACATATCACATCATATCACAATGCATGTCTCATCATGTATTATATCGCCGAACGTATTACACCATGACATAATCACATCATCAACACATCACATGTAATGGCCCTAGATTTTTACAAACCTAAAGTCACTACCA
>NW_019647405.1:7838-8113 GCF_002806865.2 Cucurbita pepo subsp. pepo
TTTCAGGTAATCCTACTATGAAGTCCATTGCTATGTTTTCCCACATCCACTCCGATATACTTTCAGGCTGTAACATCCCCGCTGTCTTTCGTCTAGAAGCTTTCACTTGTTGAAAAACTAAGCACTCGTCCCTCTTCATGCTCTTCCACCAGAAATGTTGTTTTAAACCTTGGTACATCTTAGTACCTCCTGGGTGCATGGCAAATGGCAAGGTGTGAGCTTCCGTCAGTANAAAGTATCTCTTTCCTTAACTCCTCTATTGCCAGGACATATAG
>NW_019647406.1:0-765 GCF_002806865.2 Cucurbita pepo subsp. pepo
AAATTCATCAAACGGTTGAAGCCATAGATCCTACCACGTATGAGACTGCTTTGAGGGCAGCTAAGGCTATGGAAAATCCTAGAGATAGTGATATGAATTCAACTCCAGACCCTTTGTATGTACCCGAAGGACCGATTACAAGAAGTAAGGTTAAGAAGATTCAAGAGGCCTATACATTGCATCTTCAAAAGCTAGCTAGTGTACAAGTTGAAATAAAGACTTTTGAGCCCAAACATCTTGGTAGCATTAGCATATCAAATCAAGAAGATAATGGAATGGCTGACATTGGAAAGTAATTAGAAAACTTGCCTTTGCTAGTTGAACTACCAATTAAGACAATTTATGAATGCTTGTTTTCTTCAATTTGTATTTAATAGCATTGGTTATTAGTTTGTATGAATGTCTTATTTTCTTCAATATGTATTTAATAGCATTTGTAGTTGGTAGTTGAACTTTATTATGTTAGGGTTATCTTTTGGGCCTATTTAAAGGCATGTAATATTCATGTTTCGGCATCAATGGTTGAATACAAACAAGACCTTTGTGTTTTTTATATACTTTTTTGGTGTTATTCTTTTTCAAACCTTGCTTTAGGTTTGATGTTTAAACCGATTCATTGAATTAGTTTTGATCAAGCTAATTCTAGAGTGAATTGTCTTGGTATCTAAGAGTGACCATCATAGATTCCAAGTTCGATCTAAGAGTCATTCATCTTCTAACCAGCTCTTGGTTGGAATCAATCCGTTAAGTTAGCTTTCTCTGTGA
>NW_019647406.1:3404-4402 GCF_002806865.2 Cucurbita pepo subsp. pepo
AAAAAAAAACATACATATATCATATATTATTGTATGTTATTCAGTATTCTTGCGTTCCAAGGATAGAATTTTGTCCCGCACGCTAACAATCACAACATATTAGTTTTGTTCTTATTAACACTTAACTCTTGAGGTCCTCTTGTTTGAGGTCTTCAAATTCCATATCATTGAGCTTCAATTCTTTGGTTACGAATTGAATACAAACGCATAAACTGAGAGTAGAACACGAACCACCACTCCACAAGCAAGATTGATCATCTCGAGCTTGAATGATTCTACATGCAACCTAAACTACATAGAAATGTAAAGAAACTTAGCAATCTGCTAAAGAAAGCACAAATGCTTTTTTTTACTACATTTTCCAAGTCTACTTACAAATACAACATACATGACTTTATATAGCCTCAAAGTGAAACTAATAAAGACATAAAAAGTCTTAAAATAAAAAGTAAATAAAAAGTCTTAAAATACATTAATGAAATACAATAACTCTAAATTGTAATCTACCCAATGTTTATAACATGAAACTTCATTCTTCTTTAATGTGGCATGAATTGAAATATGTTTTAATAATTTCAACAATATTTTCTTCACATCTTCATTGAAGTATATTTGATTGATGTCTCTTGGTTCATATCATTCTCCACTTCTTCAAGAGGCTTCATCCTTGAATCTATTTGTGAAACTTTGCTACAAAAAATAAGTTAGAAAATACAAAAGACCTAACAACACTCTCTCACGAGTATACACTCAAGGAATTTTTAGGCCACTCTTTGTATACTCATTTACACAAATGAAACTCTCATTCTCACCTCTCAAAATTTTAAATAGAGCAAAGATTGAATTTTTAACTCTAGGTTCGATTAAAAACTAAAAAGATAAAAATCCAATTGTGAAGAAACGTAAAGGAAACATATATCCGATCTTGAGCCTAAAGCTCTAATACCAAATGATATGATAAGGAATCACTACAAGGGGAGTAAGATTCGGATTTCATT
>NW_019647406.1:6355-8109 GCF_002806865.2 Cucurbita pepo subsp. pepo
TAGCATGCGATTTATCTTAGAAGGCTTCTCTATTGAATTATTAACCTTTCAAGAGATTCAAAACAAACAAAGAAAGAAGAACTAGAAATTTTACCAGAGCAAGACACAACCAGCAGTATCATCACAATAATGGAAATCAACTTCACAGTACAAATCTTTGCCATGTTATTATTTGTGTTCGAAATAATTTGAATGGATTGGTGTGATGGTTAAGTTTCATTCTTGTCAATCCATTATATAATCCTGTAGACGTCAAATTAGTTCACCAATATGAACCTAAATATATAGTCCTCTCGAGGTCTTCAAATGGCATTTTGGTTGATGCCAAATATATGATATTTGTATAATTAGAAAACTACAAATCCTATTTTTATGAAAATATTAAAAAGAAATCCAAGTAGGAAATGTAGTGTGTTTCAATATTATTTTTATTAGGAAATGATAGTCATTTGACATTCATTTAACTTGAGCTTGAGAAAAATGAGTAAATATAAACCAAACTGTCACAATTTATTCTTCTTATTATTATTATTTTCCCTCAAAGATAAATAATGTCAGATTCCACGTTGATCGGACAAGAAAACAAAACATTCTTTATAAGAGTATGGAAACCTCCCTTTAATAGATGTGTTTTAAAACCTTGACGTGAAATTCCGAAGGAAAAGTCCAAAGTGGACAATATCTGTTAGCATTGAAAGAGTTATCGCTTTGATACCAACTGTGATATGGGAAAATCACTACGAGGGGAGTAAGATTTCGATTACCTTATTGATCGAATATCTCAAGGCAAGAACATTGTTTGAGATTCGAATCACTCCACAAGCAAGATCGATCATTTCTAGTGATATGAACCAAGAGACATCAATCGTACAATATGCTTCAATGAAGATGTGAAGAAAATATTGTTGAAATTATCAAAAGATATTTCAATTCATGCCACATTGAAGAAGAATGAAGTTTCATGTTATAAATTTTGCGTGGATTACAATTTAGAGTACTTTAGAGTAATTGTATTTCATTAATGTATTTTAAGATTTTTAATTTACTTTAGGTTACAATTACATAGTGGTTAATTAAGGCCATTAAGTATGAATGTTACAACTCTTGGAATGCCTTTTAATAGGTTCATTTTAAGGCTATATAAAGCGATGCATGCTGTATTTGTAGGTAGATTTGGAAAATATAGTAAAACAAGCCTTTGTGCTTTTTTTAGCCAATGGCTAAATTTCTTTGCAATTCGGATGTAGTTTAGGTTGCATGTAGAATCATTCAAGCTCGACATGATCAATCTTGCTTGTGAAGTGATTTGAATCTCAAACAAGTGTTATTGCGTTGAGATATTTGATCAACAAGATTCATTCAAGTTAGACATGATTGATCTTGCTTGTGGAGTGATTCGAATCGCAAACAATGTTCTTGCCTTGAGATATTTGATCAACAAGGTAATCCGAATCTTATTCCCCTTGTATTAATTTCTTATCTTATCATTTGGTATCAGAGCTTCAGGCTCAATATCGGATATATGTTTCCTTTGTGTTTCTTTTCAATTTGATTTTTTTTTTTTATCTTTTTAGTGTTTAATCGACCCAGAGTTCAAAATTCAATCATTGCTCTATTTAAAATTTTGAGAGATGAGAATGAGAGCTTCAGTCGTATTTCCATAACTTATTTTTTGCAACAAAGTTTCAAAAATAGATTCGAGGACGAATAAGAAGTGGAGAATGATATGAACCAAGAAACATCAATCATACAAT
>NW_019647407.1:0-176 GCF_002806865.2 Cucurbita pepo subsp. pepo
AAAAAAAAAAACGCAAGTAGATCAATAGGTGCAAATCCTCGAGAGCAGAAACAATTGGCAAGCAAGGTGGCTCAGAAAAATAGATAGGTTTAAAGCGAACGAAATAATACGGTTCGTTGACACAGTATCCTCAAAGAATTAAGAAATAGAATTCTATTGCGTAAACTGAACAGATG
>NW_019647407.1:2961-8091 GCF_002806865.2 Cucurbita pepo subsp. pepo
TTTTTTTTTTTTTTTTTTTACGAAAACGAGAATTAAACATTTTTCATACATCCAAATCACCTTTTCTCGTGAAATAGACAATTAAAACTTTTCAACGACCGATTCAATGGTGTGAAGAGAATTGAAAAGAACATTAGCATGCATTTAAGCGTAAGAAAACGACATGTTGAATTATAGTTTTCTTAAAATAAAACTAATTCTACACTCCAAATTGATTAAGTCTTTCTATATGACTGATGATTTAATTTCGACTTATCGTTAGGTTTCAAATAAAACCGTGTAATTGTGGAATTATTATTTTAACCTCTAAAAAAACCAAAACAAAAATCAACTTCAATCATGCCTTTTTTTTTCAAGTCTTGGTCTTATCTTGTGCCATCTACTACATTATATTTTTAAATCGGTAATAAAATATATTTTTTTACCATAAAAGTATAATTAAGGTAGGTTCGAGTTTATTGAATATGTAGATCGTGATTAATAGCTTAGGACAAAAATTCATTATAAGTTTAAAAATACTTGGACCGAAACAATGTACACTAAAGTTTAACAGTTAAATTGTTAACCAATTCAGCTATACTTAAGTTGATGATATAAAAAAAATATGGATACGATGAAATGACTACTTTGCCCTTATGAAGCGAAAGGGTGGACCAAGTCAAGTGGGGTATTTTTGGCATTGGAAGTGGGTCCTACTCCCAAAAGCTACTTAATTTGATCTATTTTCATAAGGGGAGTTGTAAGAATCAAACGGAAAGAGCTTTCCTTTTCTTGTGGAAGTTTTGGTCCATTGGTCACATCTAAAGACTTTGGAAAATACACTCTAAACAAAAATTACTTGACCCAAACATGTTGATTTTCCAAGCTAGATTGATGATTTTTATTTTTATATAAATTATATTTAACTCAATCTATGTATATTCGAAGCTAGAAAATTAGCTCGTGTATCGTATAAAGATCGTAAGATTATTTTATACTGTGTTCTTCAACATGTCCATCTCACGATAATACTTCTTTGGGTTTGTAATGGCTCAGATCTACCGCTAACAGATATTGTCATCTTTAGGTTTCCTTTTAAGGCTTTAAAACGCGTCTGTTAGGTGAAGGTTTCCACACCCTTATAAATGGTGGTTTGTTCTCCTCCCCAACGAATGTGAGACATCACAATCCACCCCCTTCGGGGCCCAGCGTCCTCGTTGTGGTTTGTTCTCCTCCCCAACCAATGTGGGACATCACAATCCACCCCCCATCGGGGTTTGCTGGCGCTATTTCCTTCCTCCAATCAATGTGGGACCGCCCCCAAATCCACCCCCCTTTGGGGCCAGCGTCCTGACTGACAAACGGACTCGTGTCTAGCTCTGATACCATTTGTAACGGCCCAGATCCACCGCTAGCAGATATTGTTCTCTTTGGGCTTTCCCTCATGGTGGTTTGTTCTCCTCCCCAACTAATGTGGGACACCACATTGGATCATTTCGATTAATCCTAATTTTGGACCGAATACCTGCTTAGGCTTCATGGACTCTGATACTGAACTCAAGCTGATTAAACAAATAATTTAAAAATTTTATTAAAAATTTGTAATTTAATCGACAAATTAATCTTTTTCTTTCTTAAATTATTGTTGATGGTAAATAAGGAAAAACTATTGAAGTCCGAATGTAATAAATATAAAAAGAATCGAATAAATGAAAAAAAAAAATCGATTTTTTTTTTTTTTTTTTGTAATAATTGAAAAAAAAAAAAGTTTTATGACCAAAAGTTTCAATAAGCAAATAACATGGCTTTGAATTCTCAAGCATTTTCTTCCTCTATAAATAGTTATTTTTCCTTCCCTTTCTTCCTCACAATCTCATCTCTCTAATTCTCTCTCTCTCTCTCTCAGATCTGAAAAATCATGATCGGCAATTTGATTTCAAGCTTGAACAAAAAGTTGCAGGCGGTTGAGATCAGTAATCGCTGCAGACGAACGAAGAAGACGACTAACGTATACAGAGGCGATATGAGCAAGAAGAAGCAGCCGCAGTTGCCGTCGCAGGGGAAGCCGGAGATCGAGAAAGTGAAGAAGAGAGTGAGATTTGCAGATACGGAACCGGTGATAATCGCCATTGACAGAGAGGAGCGGAGTACAGAGGAGGAAACAGAGAAGAAAGTGGTTAGAATTACGGTGAAATTGACGAAGCAAGAAGCGAATCGGATGCTTTCGAGATGCTCCAATGGCGGCGTTCTAGAATTCGGAGATGTTGCGAGTGAGCTCATGCGGATTCCTGCGGCTCGCGTTAGCTCTTCTATGGTAGTCAATTGAATTTTCCCCTCTTATGTTCTTCTTGGAGAACTTCTAGGGTTTTCGGAAATTATATTCTTAATCTTTGCATTTCTTTTCAACTTTTGCTTCTGATTTCCTTGTGATTAGTAGATTATAAGTTCAATTCGTGTAATTAGGAGTTAGGATTGTAAATTATATTATCACACAGTGTCAAATTTTTTGTAGAAATTATGTATTAAGCATTAAGAACAGAGGCATTGATATCCATTCACCGATTTCTGCAGACATGTTATGGCCGATGTCTGGATCTGGAGTGAGGGCGGCTTCCAATTTTTACGTAGAAAAAAGAGATACCACATGCTTGAATTTAAGAGTCAACATTAATGGTAGCTTTCTAGAAATTACGGCTTTTGAATTGTCTGAGAAAGTAAAAGCAAGCCGTAATGATCGGTAGTTGAGTAGTTCATTCCATTTCATGCATTTATGTGAAGTTACTAACTGCAATCAAACTTCCAACATTATTTTTGTGGAATTTTTAACATATATTTCCTATTGTTTGGGTTCGATTCATGTTCGTGACCACACGATTTGTTACAAAGAACAGATTAGACTAAAAAATTGTAGATAAGGAGTTTCAAAAAATAAATTAGATCAAAATAGTCTGTTTTTTAAAACATACAAATATCAAGAATGTGATACTAAAATGAATCGAAATAATATTTAAATAAAAAAATCAGAATATAAATTTTATATTGCCTCATTTCTCATCATTTTTTATCTTTAAATTCATGCGTCTTTATTTTTAAACTAGTATACTAAAAATAATTTAGTTGATATTAAGACATGATTCGATCTCTATTATTGTAATATTGATCCGTTAATAAACTTACCCATCCAATTCTTCTTTCCTTCTACACAATTGCCCATTGATTCTATCAAAGTTTTATGAAATTGCTGCCGCCGTCATCGGTCGTTGGGATTTCGTAAACAAAAATATATTTTAAAATAAATAATAAACTCGAGTTTATTTAGTCAACCCTATTGTAGTTTTAAGAAGACTCGTGAACCAACTAAATTCAACTTAAATGAGTCTGTAACTCAACCTAAACCATTGAATCAGGTTGGGTTGATCGAGTTTTGACCAACCCTAATGTTACGAGCATTTGAACTTTTGATCAACAAACCTATTGATTATTATTGATCTAGATTCAATTTAACAGGTGAGATAGTAATCGATGTTAAGGTTTAAAATGTAAATGTAATATCTCAATTCTACCAAAATATTGATGCCAATAAATATTTTTGAACAAATTGTAAAATATATTTTAATTTTTTTTAGTAAGAATAAACACTATATATATATATATATATATATAATTTATTTATTTATTTATTTACAAGATGAATGGTTGTCAACCTATATTGAGTTAGATAATAATTATTAAGTAGTTGAACTATGTGAATTAAGTATGTTTTTTTTTTAATGAAAATATCGATTTCATATAGTTTTTGACATGGAATTTTTATAATTAATTTCCCAAAATTCATCTCGTAGACTTTTAAAAGTTTATTACGAATTATTTTTAAAACAAAACGAAATTTTCGAACGGACCCTCAATTTCTCGTGTAATTAATTAACCAAATTGACACGCAAAGCTACAGCCTACAGCCCATGTGCCTTCTTGAAATTTCACAAATTTCCCGGGAATTAATTATTATTTAATTCTGGGCCTACACGTGTCAACTTTTATGATAAACATTCTTTTTTAATTAAAAAACATTTAATTAATTTTTAATCACGTAGTCATGTGGTTTGGTGCTTAAAACAATTTTATTATGAAAATATATTATAAAATGTTTTATAATTCCCCTCAAATATTTAAAATAAATAAAACGCTTTTATTTTATCCAAGTAGGAAAAGAAAAAAAAAAACATTATTTTTATTTTTATTTTTATTTTCTCATCTTTTCCCTCCAAAAAGAAAAAAATTAAGCATAATTTTCTAAATATAACAACTTTGTTGAAGTACTTGTGTTTCTAAATCACGTGTTTTTCTCTAATTATTATATATTATATAAAATACAAAATAATTTTAATTATATTAAAATATGGAAATGGCACAAATAAAACATTGGTTTCCCAACATTCCGACAGTCAACAAAATTTAGGAAAACGACATAGTTTTACATATTAAAGAAATAAGGATTTATTATTATTATTTTTTTCTTTTAAGAATCTTTGGTATTACCTAATACATTTTGATGGGAAGCTCTATTTAACCTAATGTTTGAAAAATATCGAGTTCACATTTTGAGTCAAATCCAAAATATTTGCCTTAATTTCCTCGAACGGTTTCCTTACCTAAGGTGTAACGTGATTTCACATTATATTTTTGGTTTAAAGCCTTTTGTTTTGGGAAAAAAACATGACTATACCCGTTCATTTCAATATGAAAACTAGTAGGCTTATCGTGTAGATCAATTCGACTTGCATATGAGGAGAGTGAAGAGCCTTATATGTGTTAGATGATAAAATTCCACATCGGCTAATTTAGGGAATGATAATGAGTTTATAAACAAACAATTCTCTCTCTATTGGTATGAGGCATTTTGGGGAAGCCCAAAGCAAAACCATGAGAGCTTATGCTTAAAGTGGACAATATCATACTATTGTGGAGAGTTGTGTTTGTTTAACATGGTATCCTCGAAGATTCAAACCTCCTCGAAGACAGTAAAAAGTGGATAAGAATCGTGTTCGTCTAACAATATGGTCTTCCTTTTGATTTGATCGAGTTATAATCATCTATATTGTTAGTATAATATAAAATTAATAACATAAATTGACGCGAGACATTTTTTAACAC
>NW_019647409.1:0-696 GCF_002806865.2 Cucurbita pepo subsp. pepo
ATTCTATCCAGCATAGGGGTAAAACCTTGTCATAGCTTTTTCCCTTAATAGCTGAAGCTGAAAGAAAAGAAATTCTATCTTTCCCGTATTTTAGGGGTATTTCTCTTTTTCCCTTAAGAAAAGCAGCTTCAAGAAATTCTTTTCTATCTTTCCAGTATTTTGAGGTATAAAAGAGTCCATTTTCCCTGATTTCCCTCGGTAACTCAACTGTAAACACTCAAAAAACAAGAAAAAAGTCTATCTTCTGTCTATTTTTTTGGATAAAAGTCTATCTTTCCCCTATTTTTGAGGATCAAATCCCGGTATTTAGGGCAGAGGTAATGTTGAAGTAGAAGTCAATCCTATTGAAGAATCAATGAGAGTTCACTCTCAGTCAATCCGAAAGATGAATGTTGACTCCTCTCCCTATTTCTTCTTGAACTCGGTAATAAAGCCGAAAGTGAAAACCTTCTCCTTCTGTTCGAGTTCGTTATTTTATTCTTTCATTCATTATTCTTGAACGAGGTAAAGCATATTCTCCGATTCCTTCTTTCACTCAATCACTCGCATATTCAATTCCTTCCTCGCTCCTTCGCTTCGCTTCCTCTTTCTCTTTTCCTTACTTCATGGGGTGGGTGACTCTCGATGTTCATTGGCCTATTGGTTGCGCCTGTAACTGCGAACTCAACTGTCTGCTTGGTCTGTCTTTCTTTTTCC
>NW_019647410.1:0-977 GCF_002806865.2 Cucurbita pepo subsp. pepo
AGGTGTTCTGAAGATGCTGGGTGTCGTGGGCTGAGGGTGGGAGTGCTGTGGCCGTCGTTTCGTGTGGGTTCCGCAAAACTCGGCGGTCGCCAGAAAACTCGCGGGTTTTAGGGCGACGAGTTTTTAATTTTTTTTTGATTTTTTATATATATATATATATATATTTTCTTTGTTTCCCGGGTAGTTACAATAAGGGTGTGGAAACCTTCCCCTAGCAAACGCGTTTTAAAGCCTTGAGGGGAAGACCGAAAAGGGAAAGCCCAAAGAGGACAACATCTGCTAGCGGTGGGCCTAGGTCGTTACATAGCGGTGGGCCTAGGTCGTTACATAGCGGTGGGCCTAGGTCGTTACATAGCGGTTGTATATTGATCTTCTCGGACTCAACATCAGGCTGAGCCCCCCCACCCAACAAACCGTCACGAGCAACAATGTAGCCATATTCCTAATCATTTTCGAACCAAATTTTTGTTAGGTCTATCTATTAACTTTTGGACATGAGGTAAATATATAGACAAAAAAAAAATTTAAAGAAAATAAATTATTTAACTAGTTTTGCGTTATGTAAGATAATTTCATGGTAATACTCCATAATTTCATAACTTCATGGTAATACTCCATAATTTCATGGTGGAAGATTAAAAGTAAGGTTATTTAAAAAAAAATTAATATAGTCCTAATTTTGTGCTAAGATAGTTTCAACATATAAGTTCAAATTTATTTTTTCAATATCAATATTTCAATATTCTAATTTTCTAGGTTTAATTTAAAAGCGATACTACAATAAATGTACACAAGTACAAGTCCGTTTTGGCCGATTATGTATCTTATAATTTGAAAAAAAAAAACGTGAATTAATAAAACCCAAGCCCACCACTACTAGATGTTGTCCATTTTTGCGCGTTACGTATCGTTGTTAGTCTCACAGTTTTAATGAAAAGTTTCTTATTTACTTGTGTAGAACATTAAACTTATTTACA
>NW_019647410.1:6200-8076 GCF_002806865.2 Cucurbita pepo subsp. pepo
GGGTTTGTTTCCTATCACACCGTTCACCACTTTCCGTTAGTATTTCACAATTAATTTACCTATAATTTAATAAATGTGAAATACGGCTCTAAAACGGCCTCGGATACCTTAATCAGGGCCGAAAAAAGATCCGGAAGGGTCAAAACAGTAGAAACCGGGCTGAAAACAGGTGAGCCGAGCCGAACAGCCGCTGGAGTCGCCGGAGCGTCACTGGAGGGAGCCCGAGCCGAGCCGAGGGACTGCCTGCGCCGCTGTGTGACACGTGGCGGCAGTAGAGAGAGCCACGTCGAGCGATAGTGTCGGGTCGTGGTTCGGGTCGCGGGCTGTGGAAGGCTACTAGGCCAAGACTAATTGTTGGGCCTCGGCTTACTCGGTTGGGCCGCAAGTGTTTGGTTTGCAGGCCGGCTCAATTGGACTGTGGGTCTAGTCTGGGTTGGTTCAACTGAACCGTAGCTTCTGGGCTGGTTTGAGGTTTGGGCCGCTGTAGTTGGGTTGGGCCGAAGGCAGAGGCCAAGGGAGGAATGGGCTGGCTCTCTTGAGTTTTGGGTTCGGGTTGACCCGGATCCGTGGATCTCGTCTTCCTTACCCGACTTCGGCCGATTTTCCAGCAAGCTTTCTCTCTCATTCTCGCCGCGTTTTCGTTGCCGATTTCGATCCTCTTTCTTTCCTTTTCCTCTTTGTTCGTTGTCCTTTTTTCTTTTCTGGGAGTTTTGCGGTAAAAGCTCCTAAAAGCCGCAGATCTAAGAACGATTAAGAAAACCTAATTTTCCGACCTCGGTTACCGACGACGACGCTGACGAAATAACAAGTCGTTTGGTGTCGGTTTGAGGGTGGTTTGAGGGCTCGTCGGAGAAACTGGACACTCGCCGACGTTTGTCCGAAATCTCTCTCTCTCTTTCTCAAAATTTTCTCACTTTTCTCCGTGTTCTGAAGATGCTGGGTGTCGTGGGCTGAGGGTGGGCGTGTTGTGGCCGTCGTTTCCCGTGGGTTCCGCGAAACTCGGCGGTCACCGGAAAACTCGCGGGTTTTCCGGTGACTGAGTTTTTAATTTTTTTTTTAATTTATTTTATTTTTTATTATATATATTTTTTNTTGTGGCCGTCGTTTCCCGTGGGTTCCGCAAAACTCGGCGGTCGCCGGAAAACTCGCTTCCCGTGGGTTCCGCGAAACTCGGCGGTCGCCGGAAAACTCGCGGGTTTTCCGGTGACGAGTTTTTAATTTTTTTTTAATTTATTTTATTTTTTATTATATTTTTTTTTCTTTGTTTCCCGGGTCATTACAATAAGGGTGTGGAATTCTTCCCCTAGCAGACGCATTTTAAAGATCGAAAAGGGAAAACCCAAAGAGGACAACATCGGCTAGCGGAGATGCGTTTTAAAGCCTTAAGGGGAAGACCGAAAAGGGAAAGCCCAAAGAGGACAATATCGGCTAGCGGTGGGCCTAGGTCGTTACATAGCGGTTGTATATTGATCTTCTCGCACTCAACATCAGGCTGAGCCCCCCCCACCCAACAAACCGTCACGAGCAAAAATGTAGCCACATTCCTAATCATTTTCAAACCAAATTTTTGTTGGGTCTATCTATTAACTTTGGACATGAGGTAAATATATAGACAAAAAAAATTTTTTAAGAAAATAAATTATTTAACTAGTTTTGCGTTATGCANTTTTTTTTAAGAAAATAAATTATTTAACTAGTTTTGCGTTATGCAAGATAATTTCATGGTAATACTCCATAATTTCATAACTTCATGGTAATACTCCATAATTTCACGGTGGAAGATTAAAAGTAAGGTTATTTAAAAAAAAATTAATATCATCCTAATTTTGTGCTACGATAGTTTCAACATATAAGTTCAAATTTATTTTTTCAATAT
>NW_019647411.1:0-525 GCF_002806865.2 Cucurbita pepo subsp. pepo
CATAAGCACATATCTCGTGAAAAGTAATAGTGGCCTCAATTGGATCTTGGGAAGAAATTCATTCCTTAGGTGGGAAATAGACATCTGAATCCATAGATTTTCTTTTCTTATTTTGCTCCATTTCCAATGGATGTGTCATGCAATATAAGATGATCATAATTAGAACGATAGAAACTCCACCTACCTTAAAAGATGGAGACGATGAATCTCCATTGCAGTTGTCAAGAGGTCCACCACAGAGCCCCTCTTTGTCAATGAATCTACTAGTGGGCATGTTCTAAAAAAAAGTTTTTGAAAGGATCGGATGTCTCAAGTTATGCTATATTGCTATGCCGTAGCAAAATTAGTAGATTTGTACGCAAAAAAGAATGATTGTTCTTCAACTAGGTATACTTTTTACGACTAAAACTTATATTTCACATTTGTTAAATTTTATTTTTCTCTTTCCAACATTCCTTGCATATTAACTAACATTTTTTTTGTAAGAAAAACATATTAGTTTGATTAAAATAATAATAAAAAAAA
>NW_019647411.1:6140-8072 GCF_002806865.2 Cucurbita pepo subsp. pepo
AGAACGGACAAAGTAAGGTTCCGAACTTCTTATTTCGATTTTATCTAGATGTGAGGAGTTTCATGAGCGTTAGATCTGGAGTTTTTGAGGTATGTGACTAAAATAAGATTCTCACAGGTTTCTTGAAGTTCTTGGACGAGAATCGGACGAAAATCAGAGTTTAGTCTGACTTCGGGTAGAGCGATCGAAAATAGAAAATGTGAGTTTTTATGTATATTTGGACGGCCTTAACTCATCCTGTGTTCAAGAAAAAAATAAAGGAAAAATATATTGTAGAAGTAGAATATGAGATCTACAATTTGCGTGTAGGAACTTTGTTGATATGGATTACGGATTAAAAGATAAGAAAATCGGAAGAAAATAGATCGAAAACGCCAAAAACTCACGTTTCTGGAAAATTTAGAAAAATGCAGGAGGAGAGAGAGGAGGCCTTGCCGCCACGCGTCGGCCGGCGTATGGAGGAGCGCGGCAGAACCGACGAGTGACATGTGGCGACCACGGGTTGGGGAGGCGTGCCCCACTGGCTAGTCGACACGCGTCAGGGCACGGATTCGGGTCAACCCGAGTCCGATCCGGCGCTTCGCATGCGACCCGGGAACACCGAACCGAATCGACCGCTGGCTCGCGACTGCGTGGGAAGTCGTGCGTAAAACACCCTCCAGGGCGCGTGTAGGCACGTGGTTGATCTTTTTCCCTCCGTTCGACCTCCGTTTGCTTGTTTTTCGCACCGATTTCAACTCTGATCCTATTTTTATGTGAATTAGGACCTATCAAGGAAATTCTAGAATTTTTGGAACCTTTTCCGGCAAATAATTTGAGCTTTGGAAGGCACGCGTCAACCAAGTAAGTAGCCATTTGGATTCCCACGAGCAGTACTTGTAGGAACCGCTAGGAACAAGCATGCATGCTACCACCTATGAAATTAGCGAGTCGGTCTTAGCATATTATTATAGAAACTGCGAATATGAGATGGTTATGGAAAGCTAGATACAAGACGTGTATTAAATCTGTTTTGATTGGAACTCTGATAATGTATGTATGCATGAGGAGGTTGGGAAACTTGTGAAATCTGCGCTCCGGGTAAAGATAGACGTTATCTTCCCATTGAGTATGTTTGATAATTTTGCATGAACTGCTGCGTGTAAACTCTATTGTATGATGATTGCTTATATTATCTTTCTTGATGAATAGGAAGAAATTATGTGCTTAGATTAGGATGCTTATGGCTAAGTAGGCTAGACGAGACCCTAGATTGGGGGACCTCTAGAATACCATGCAATTAGACCCGCAAAATGATTACCGGCGGAACCAAAACCCAGAATTCCAAACCCGGTTTGTGACACCAGGCACGAGAATCCTAGAGAAACACGAATCTAAGTCTAAGGCACCAAGTTCCACCCTAGAAAGAATAATAGGTCACCACGGTAACTGTAGGTAGCCCGCTAGAGTTGAGCAGTGAAGATAGTGTCATCAGAACCTCCACTTCCCTCTCTCCTCCGATACCATACTGTCGAGACAGAGCTCCGGTATGGTGATCGTTGAGCTTTGCAGATCCGGATAGGGAAGTATGACAGGTGCCCAGACCTAGTGGTGATAGCTAAGGGGTCTTCTGAATAGGACTCCTGGGTCGTAGAAACCCGTCCCTGAGTGGGGGACGTGGAGCCACTTAGGATGACTCAGTAGCTGACCGGCACATAGGGGGTCACACCCCGTTTTATGGATGTATGGTCCCGTGTGAGGGTCGTCAGTTAACCTCCACGGATGATGTTCAGAGAGAGAGTCACGTATTCAGATCCAGCCATACGATCCCCTCAGATTTGCTTATGAGGTCGCGCCTCACCTCAGGACACTGATCATTTCACTGCATAAGATGGGCAAGCCTTTTATGATACAGAAAGGAGAGTTGTAGCTTAGATCACTCTCCTTAGAAAC
>NW_019647412.1:0-714 GCF_002806865.2 Cucurbita pepo subsp. pepo
GAGGAAGAGAGAGGACCAAAATCGGCAACGAAAACGCCGCGAGAAGGAGAGAGAGAAAGTTCTCAAGAAAATCGACCGAAGTCGGGTAAGGAAGACGAGACCCACGGATCTGGGTTAACCCAAAACCAGAACCCGAGAGGGTCAGCCCATTCTTTCCTCGGTCTCTGCCTTCGGCCTTGCCCAACTACAGCAGCCCAAACCTCAGACCAGCCAAGAAGTTACGGTTCAATTGAACAAACCCGAGACCAGACCCATGGTCCAATCGAGCCGGCCTGCAACCCAAAAAAAATAACTTTCGGCCCAGCCCAATGAGCCGAGGCCCAACTATAGTCTTGGCCCAGTAGCCTCCGCAGCCCGCGACCCGGACCACCACCCGAACCGGACTGCGACCCGCGCTTCGACCCGACGCTACCGCCCGACGTGGCTCGCTCTACTGCTCCCACGTGTCACACAGCGGCGCAGGCGGTCCCTCGGCTCGGCTCGGCTCGGTGCAAACGGCTCGGGCTCCCTCCGGCGGCTTCCAGCGGCTGTTCCGCTCGGCTCACCTGTTTTCAGCCCGGTTTCCACTGTTCTGACCCTCCCGAATCTGTTTTCGGCCCTGATTAAGGTCTCCGTGGCCGTTTTAGAGCCGTATTTCATATTTATTAAATTATAGGTAAATTAATTGTGAAATACTAACGGAAAGTGGTGAACGGTGTGATAGGAAACAAACCC
>NW_019647412.1:5596-8063 GCF_002806865.2 Cucurbita pepo subsp. pepo
TGTTTTATACTAGAGAATGTTTTAGTGTTTTTCTTCGGTCTCTGTCATGAAGGTTTGCATAGCTCTAGAGTCGACCATTGTGCTCTTGGTCGATCTATCGTTAACCTAGTCCTCAATGTACATAAGACCTCGTTCTATTTACTCTTTTGTCTCTCCCACTCTTTTTTGGAAAGCAAATAGGTACTTCAAGGCCCCCAATGTAGGGTTTTCGACTCTTTGGCTTGGAAGGCATGAAGATCCACCCTTTGTGAGTATTCAGATTCTCGATGGACCACCTTGCATACAACTTTAAAATATAATTACAAGAATACAACTTTTTAAATTTATTACAAAGGGGACAAAGGATTTTTGATACAACAACAAAATATATATATATATAAAAGACTAAAATATAGAAAGAAAGAATGAAGTTACAAAAGGACCCCTCAAGATAACTAAGAAAAGGTATGATGCACGAAAAGGTATGAATTGAATCCCTAGCTCATCCTTGTAACACCCCCTTTAAGTTTCATAAAGAAATTAAGGAAAGAAACGCTGTGAATGGAACTGGGGAAGCGAAGAAACTAGTGATGACGAGGTTGGTCACACACATCTTCTTCCTGTCTAGAGGAAGAAGACAATGATGTGGCTGGCTCAAAGACCAAACCATGACCTTCCCTCGATCTTTCTTAATTTTAACCCTCTTCTAGACTAGTTCTCATGAAATATTTTATGGTTCCAAAATCCAGGCACAATAAGGAATTTTTGGAAGAAACTTGAGGTGATTCGAATACGGGAAGCTCGAGAACGGAGGTCCCAAGCGTCAATGACGAGGTAAGTAGCCATCTTAGACTATTCTTAGGAAATACTTGTAGGAATCGCTTGGATCTCAATATAAACCTTAAACCAAATATGAAAGAAAAACACCAAGAACCGAGAGTTAAGGCCTTAAAATAACCCACTAAATGAACTCTGCTACTTGTGATGATTTAATATTGAGCATATTATGGTGTGTTATGATTATATAGGAAATTTGGAGGTTATTGGATAAGGATAAGTAGCTAAACCAAGTAACGGTGTAAAATGATCATAATGCTCCTAAGGTAATTTACCTTCGGTTCATGATCTAGATAACCTCCAAATGCTATGAAACTTTGTACTAGACCTTATTTATACTTTTTGATGATGTTGTGATGTTTGAAAGCCATTGGAATACATTAAGTAGCTAAACTGAGAATTAGGGATAAAATGACCAAAATGCTCTTAAGACTCCTGATATTTTAAGATTTAGACATGCTCTAAATGACTTGCTACATCTTATAAGACCTAATCCTAAAAACATGAAGGTATGTTCAAAATTTTAAGTTGATTAGAGTAAGTTTGGAACGTAAACCAAGCTAGGACCCAAGAAACACCTAAAAGAAACATCTCAAGATGCGAGACTCTCCTAGAACCCTCTAAAGAATTTATTAAGACTCTATTACTTGCTAGAATAACTCATGTCTTTTACTATGATGGATTCATAAGCTAAAGAATTCAAGATACAATTATGCCTCAAGAATAATAAGAAATACATAAAAAAAAAAAAAATGTTTATGATTGTGAACCCAAAGAAAGTGTCACACAAGCTCTACAACTACCAAGATAAGGTATCATACTCCATGCCGTAAAGTTTGTATGATATGAAAGAATGCTAGGTAATACCCTGATCATGTCCAATGTGACCCATGACCTCCCACCACGTAATGCTTTCAGAGGCCCAAGTTTTCCTCTTTTAGGTGGGATGCCCTACACCATATTTTTNCCAAGGCATGTCACCCATGGTCGCATGCCCATGACACGCCGAAACCTTTTGCCTTGTACTACTTTATTGCTTTCTTTATTACTTTCTTTTACCGCTTTCATGTTGTATTATTTCTTTCTTGTTTTCTTTAAGAGTATGACTTTTCGATGATGTCATGGCTACGCCTCGTAGACATGAAATGCCTCAAAATGTACTATAAGGGGAGTTGTCAACTTCTCCCTACCCGATAGTTATATGTAATAAGCCATTGTCGTTGAGCGAGTGATCAGGGAGACAACGACAGTCGTCGTTCAGTATTCGATATTGACAAGGTCTGGGGTCCATCCCGAGCAGGCTCGCTCACTCCTCCACGCTGCCGCCAAGTGCCGGCATCTCCATCACCACCATGAAGAGGCCGACGCCGTGGTGACTGGCGTCGAGGTGTCGTTGAGCGAGTGATCAGGGAGACAACGACCGCCGTCGTTCAGTTATCCGATATTGACAAGGTCCAACTAACTATAACGAGTGTACCTTGTTGGTGCGCGTCAACCTATAGGCGCAAGGGTTATGGCACGCTGACAAGCCAGAGGAAGGAGAAATGATTGAGTATCGGGAGGATCGACTGGCGTTGGCCTGGGATGGAATCAAATTCCGTCGGGTCGGGGTACAGCGAGTGCGGGAATCCAACATCGAGCAGCTGCGGAA
>NW_019647415.1:0-8021 GCF_002806865.2 Cucurbita pepo subsp. pepo
CTCAAATCCACCTAGAGCTGGACACATTGACAAGTGCATAAGAAATTATAAAAGGTAATAGACATATTAAATAAAATTACAGAGACATTAAAACCTCAAACAATCCAAGATGTAAAAAGAAACAAATGTATGAAATCCCTGATTACATAGACTTTTGAACAATTTACTACAAGTATTACATAGACTCTTGAACAATTTACTACAAGTATGAATAAAAGGATACAACAACTAGTTAAGGCATATATCCTCAACCAAAAGGTGAAAGATTCCAATCCCCACTCCCACATGTTGTTCTAAAAAAGTTATGCGACCATTTGCAACAATTGCATAAATTAGACTGACTATCATACTGCATACTATTATTAATATATCGCACTTTCAATATTGAAAAAGGACCTGAAATAAACAAATTGCATATCAGATATATCTCACCAAAAATGGCGGAAGAAAGCTCCTCTGCACTTTTTGCAACAGCATTTCCACGTCCATCATAAGCTAATTTTCTGCTCTTAATCATGAGAGGATAACCAAATAGGTCACCTGCTTTCTTTGCACCTTCAAGATTGTCGATCTGTTGGAGGAATCATTAACGGTCAATAAGTTATTTGATACTATCAAACATAAGTATAAGAGCAAGAGTAACAACACCATTCAGAAATTCATGCAGAGAATAAAACCTGCATAAACTCGGGCAATGGAATTCCATGCTGAGAAAAATGAACTTTTTGGAGATATTTGTCCTGTAACATAATAGATGAGAAAGGATTAAAAATCATAAATAAAAATAGTAGACAATCGATTTCAATCTCTGAGAAACATAACAGCAGAGGTCAGAGGAATTAATCTTCTTGAGCATATTGCAGGGACGAATTGGTAGGTGTTTAACAAATAAATGAGTTCGCATTTGAATTGATATCAACTAACAAGAAGAGAGAGGAAGGAGACTAGTACTGCAATACATCTATGCTGTAGTCGAGATAACAGCATTATAAGCAAACTTTTGGCTATAAGTTTTTTTAAAGGTATATCTATTATGCATTTCTCTATTTCCATAAAGAGGTAGCCATCATTCATCAGGTTCCCAATAATAAAAGATTGACAGAAAATTTTAGAATTGACATGTAATTTTTTCACTTAAAATAGAGTGCCTTTCAAAACCAAATGTACACATGAAGAAAGACAGACCTGAATTATACGGATGGTAGATGCCCGAGGTTGACAGTCAATTCCTTGCTGCTCAAGAATCTCTAGCGTGGCCACATCAACGTGTTCAATTTCAACTGTTAATACGTCACATCTGGCAAACATGAATGGAACTTATTGTTACTACGATAAGCATTCAAGGGAAGAAAATCCATGCCACGAAAAGAATATTAGAAAATGAAGGATGTGAACGTAAAAAAATATACCTCTTAGCAAATTTTTGAACAGTGGTACTATCATCAAAGTTACCAACCATGTGATAGTAAGCTAAAGAACTAGCAGGGCAGTTTACGAGTGGGTCGAGAATTGCGATTTTGATGGCCAATTTAGAGGCTGCTTGACACAGCATACGACCCAGTTGGCCCCCTCCTAGTACACCAATAACCTTTTCAGAAACTCCATGTACAGGAATTTCATCTTTCCTGCAAGTTAATACCACAGAAGAGATTGTAATCAAAATCCGTATCTTTCTCTTGTTTCCCGAATGGACCAAACACATCTCTGGAGGAAAAGTCATTCTAAAAAGTGCGGTGAACTGAAAACAAACCTGGGAAGAGTGGCATTAGAATGAAGTGATGCAGAGCAGTGTAGGGTCTGATTCTTCCGTTGTAGTTGCTGGGCCATTTTTAGCAGTGAAGGGAAACTATAACATGGGATGATGTTTGAATCAACAAACCAACTCAAATCTTTAATTCTTCGCGAAGATAGAGAGGGTGTGCGTGTAATATCCGAAACTAATGCATAATTTGGGCGGCTGGGTGAAGCCATCCAGGAACTCGATAGAAGCATATGGGAAAGTCAAGGCTTTGAAAATTGCAACGAAAAGTATAAAATACTGTGTCTTCTACGTACTGGTGGAATGTGGTGAGTCGACAACAATGAACAGTGTCCTGCAGTCAACTGAGCTCGAAACCACTGAACAACGAAGGTGGTGAATTGAGCAAAGAAGAAGGCGATGCTGAAGAAAACACACACACTCGGCAGAATAAAGTAGATGAAGAAGAACCTGAAACTCCAATGGATTCAGAAGCTTGGAGACGGAAGAACTGCGGGGAGTGTTTGCAGATGGTCTGGGCCCCGTTTTTTTGTTTACCTTTTCTCGCTCAATATGCCGCAACTAATACTATAAATGGGAAGCTGCACGGCCGGGGTCTGAGGATATATGGAGAATACTTTTTCCTTCCCGAAATACCCCTGATTTACATTGTTATTTACCGCACATTGATTCACAAAAATACCGCCAACCATGTATTTCTTTTAGCGCCTCCGTCCAAAGTCCGTTAAGCGAGACGTTTAATTTTTAAAGTACTTTTAAGTGGAATTTGATTGTGAAAAAGAAACGATGCCGTAGCTTTTAAGTTTTAACTGTTCTTAAATAGAATCCGAATCATATCGGTCCGGTTTAATGGTTTCGGTTTTTTACACGTCCGGTTCTTCCACTGCCTCGTCCTTCACCTCCAAAACCCTAATAACCATCGCCAAAATTCATTTCCGAACGTTCTCCCCGCCCCGTTTCACTCCTAAGGTTTTTCCTCCATTAATCCTTAATGGCGGACCCTGCTGAGGTCTCCGTGATTACGCTTGGAGGAAAGGGTTCATCGCTTTCATCTAGCTCCATCCATGCCATTGCCCATGGCTTTGCTCTGGTTCGGATCGACTCATCAGCCCTCGAGAGGCTTGCATCTTCGTCGAACAATCGAAATGCTGCATCCGTCAAGCACCAAGTCGTCATTCCTGATTACCTGACTAGCGAAGAAGCCAGGGCGTCCCTTGTTGTCCTCCTGAACAAGCTCATCATCTCTAGTTCTTCCGGTATTCGATCGGTTATTCCTGTTCTAATTGCGGAGACACTCAATTCAAACCCAGAAACTTTACAATTTGAGTCACTTGATGTGACCGACGAGGAGTTATCCGTGTTCAAGCAATCGTGTTATGTTTTGAACGGAGTTTGCGCGTTGTTAGACCATCAATCAGCAGCATTATCCTCCATTGCTGATGCTGTGGCGAGCATATCTTGCGAGGCTTCTAGAGCTGACGTGTCTGTGTTCAATTTGATGGACTCGGGTGATGGGTTCGCTTCAAAGGAGGAGGTTGGAGTCGCTAATGATATGAAGGTATTACTAAATGGATCTAAGCTGGTGGGTAAGATCGAGAGTGGAGCTATTTCCAAGATCCCAAAGAATCACGGATGCTTGAGAGAGCAAGCTAAGTTGGTGCATTCGAAAATGCGGGTTGAGTTGAATTCTAATGTGAAAATTGGGAAAGGAGGATCTTTGAGTTCTGGGACCGAGGATACCGTTCGGACCGCATTGTTGTCATTTGCAGCCATGCTGTGGGACTTGGGAAAATGTAGTTTGGATAGAGGAAAACTGATTTTGGATTCAAATAGCGATGATAATATGAAGGCGAGTTTGGCGGGTTTGCTTGATAGGGAATGTCCCAGTAATGAGAGTCTCAAAAAGGTTTATAGGTTGGTCTCCGATTTAGCTTTGGATGACAATTATGATGAGTTTGTCCATACTGTCAATGTGTTGTTGTTAACTGTATGGAAAATTGTCGTTTGGGAGGCTATAGCAGGCTTCTTAACGATTGAAGGCGGTAAATTGATAGGAAAGGGTCAAGATGTTGACATGAATCGAGCTAATGAAAAGGGGGTAAATAAGAGTGAGAAGAAGAAGAAAGCAGTCTTGGGTAAAGGAACTAGCGTGGTTGTTCAATTGATTAAAGATAGATTGCAGGGTAAAGGTGGTGATCTGGGGTTGGAGAACTCAGTAAAAGATCTTTTATCCTTTTTGGATCCAAAGGCTTCCGAGTTTGATAATCTATTGATGAAAATCAGAGAGATTGTTGAAAGCAACGAAAGTAGGAGGCTACCAAAGCTTCCCAAGGTAATACCGTACTTCAGAACTTTACCTAAATTCCAAGCCATTTAGCCATCCTCCCTTTGTTTTGGTCTAGGAAGTGGAATCTCATTAGAAGAATAGTGGCATCCTTTTTTCATGGCTCCTGATTCCTTTTGTCTTCAATTGCATGCCGCTACATAGTTTAGTAACGGTAATAATGAAATCGTCCTTTTACTATCAGTTTAAAAATGCTAAATGTATTGCCTTTACTAAATATTCCTACAATACTACATAAAACATATACCTTAAACTTACCATTACCATCCATTTTATATTTTAATTCTTTGGTCCATCAAAGAAATTGTTTCCTATCAAAAAAAAAAAAAAAATCTTTGATATATTCTTTATAATCATTGTTATTAACGTAGGTATTTTATACAGCCTTATATCAGTTGAAATTGTTGTTACATGTAGACATGATAGTTACTCACAAACCAAATTACTGAAAAGTGATGATTCAATTTTTCTGGCTGCAAATTTTTTATATTATGCTTCATTACAGTAGTTTATTTTGAAACCTTGGCGTGCAGTAGTTGGCTTGTGCATGCGTCAGGTTTCTATGAAAGGAGAAAAAAAAGGAAGACACTATTTTCTTTTTAACACTAAACTTCTCCTTCTTCTTCTTCCACTTCCACATTTTGGATAAGAATCCAACTTTCATTGAGAGTGCTTACTTCTGGTTTTCTATGTAAAGTAAAGAGAATAACAATAGTTTTCTTTTTCTGAAATCACTAATCAGTATGTTATCTTTGTCTATTTGAGAAGTCTCAATTTAGAAAAGAAGATAGAAAGTGAGTCATTCCTTTTCATTTGGAAGGATACAGCTACAGGATTAGGCTTATTTTGGTTTTCTAAATCTATTTCATGCTTTTGTTAATACTGTTATCTTTTGATTTGATTTAATATTTTATTGTTCCCTCTTTCTAACTTGAGTAAGGTGTTTGTTACTTTAACTCAACTTAATGTTCTTACATATTAGGGCACTCGGGATTTTGCAAAAGAACAAATGGCAATTAGAAAGAAAGCATTTTCAATTATAGAGGGGGTTTTTGAGCGCCATGGTGCCACAGCCTTGGATACTCCGGCTTTTGAGTTGAGAGAAACACTCATGGGGAAATATGGAGAAGATTCCAAGCTGATTTATGATCTGTCTGATCAGGTTATAGTAGATGTTATTACTTGTTTTAACTGTTAGCAGACACTACCATTGTTTCTCTAATCAAGTTTTTTAGACATAAATTGTTGGGATATTTATCCCAATTTATTTTCTTCCTTTATTCTGAGCGTCTATTCATGCTTATTCATGCTTCATGAAATAATTACATGATTAACGATCCACTAAAAATATTCTGATCTGTTGTTGAGCATAATGGTTAGTTGACTGTTGAAATTTTTGGAATATTATTTATTTTTAATAGTTCTTGTATCTGTTGGCTTATTAATGCCATTTATACTAGCATTTGCATTGATATATGATGCATCGTGGAGCTTTTCTGAGCATCTTAACATGCTATTATCACGTCAAGGTTCTCTAATTTTTTGGGTATTATGTATGTTATTCATTTTATTTGTTTGTTATTGGATTAATGCTTCTCTGTTTATTCTGTGACTGTCTAGCTCTCTCTATTCTATCAAGTTTTATGATTGTTGGAATAGTTATGTGACAGAGGAATAACTTCTTGTTCCTTTTTTGTTCTCCATCATTGTAATTTCTTTTTCAGTCTGTTTACAGGGAGGGGAGCTCTGTTCGCTTAGATATGACTTGACTGTTCCGTTTGCTAGGTACGTTGCCATGAATGGTATAACATCATTCAAAAGGTATCAAATAGCAAAAGTTTATAGAAGGGACAACCCATCTAAGGGAAGATTCCGTGAATTTTATCAGTGTGATTTTGATATTGCTGGTCAATATGAAAAGATGGGACCAGATTTTGAGGTTATTAAGATACTAACGGAGCTACTTGATGAGCTGAACATTGGACAGTATGAGGTAGCCTTTTTTACTAATTGTTCTGCATAATATAACTCAATGTATTTGTTTGCTTGTTTAATTTTTATAAATCTGTAGTAATTTTGAATAATATGCTGAATCAGTAAGTATAGCACAAAACATCAAGCAATATATATTAAGCACAGTTTCCCATATTATCATATTGCCTGAGTGGACTGGATTCCTGGATTCCTTTCTATATCTCGGGGTTGCTCAGTCAATTCGTGTTGTTACTGCTATTTATTTCTGACACCACTTTGTGGTTAAACTTTTAGCCTAATCTATATTTTATACATTTTCTTCTCAGATAAAATTGAACCATCGAAAGCTGTTGGATGGAATGTTAGAAATTTGTGGAGTACCACCTGAAAAGTTCAGAACCATATGTTCGAGTATTGACAAGTTAGACAAGCAGTCTTTTGACCAGATAAAAAGAGAAATGGTAATTAAATTTACTGTTGACCACAATTTTATTATTTATTGAGCATGCCTGCCTCTTTCTGCCTTACCCTCTTAGTTTCTTTTGGTTATCTGATTTATTTTGATTGCAGATTACGTTCGCCAATTTTAAAATGTGGTGGTAACATATATTTGCATAATTGCATTTCACTCAAGTCAAAGCTCTTTTCATTTTGGTTATTATCATTTGTTTAGTTTTTTTTTTTTCTAATTTGATTTTGTTTTTAGTTTGTTAACTTAATTTCCATTGCAAGGTAACTGTTACATTTAATCCGTTTTCCTAGTTTTGCATTTTTTGTCTTCCATCTAGCCATAACAAGGATGGATTTATTATACTTAATTTTATAGTAATGTTTACTTGCCAGGTGGAGGAAAAAGGATTGGCCCTGGAGATAGCTGAAAGAATAGGTGATTTTGTGAAGGAAAGGGGACATCCTTTGGAGTTACTAGCTAAGCTTAAGCAGGAGCAGAGCCCATTATTACAAAATAAAGGATCATCTGGTGCATTGAGTGAATTAGAGATTTTATTTCGTGCTCTAGAAAAGGCAAAGTGTGTTGACAAAGTGGTCTTTGACTTGAGTCTTGCCAGAGGTCTTGATTACTACACTGGAGTAATTTATGAAGCTATTTTTAAAGGTGGTACCCAGGTAAGTTTCTATATGTCATCATCATGTTGGTTGGTACATCCCTTGCTTTTGACTTGTTATGCATATGCTGTTGTTTGATATTAATTTGAACTCTGCTTCAATTGCTTGAGATTTTTCCTTGATAATTCAACTACCAGTTATTGGGGGGATTTTGTTGTGTTAGAGCAATCAATGAACTCAACTTTCTGTTATTTTGAAGAATTGCTAGATATACAATCTTGCACAGTTAGTCTGGGAGCCTGGCCCTTCCTTTCGAAAGAAATATTATTTGATATCCCCCTCTGACTTCTTCTGTGAACTGCTTTTGAAAATTATACGTGGAAATTTTAAAATAGAAAAATTTGAGATAGATGGTTGCTTTCATATCCAGAATAATCTAGTTATGCAGCTATGATACTTTACTGACATCTGACGGAACTTATTTTGCTCTCTAAGATCATTTCTCCTTAGTTCTATTACCTGCAATGATGTACGAAGCTATCATCATGTTACCTTGCTGCCTCCTAATACGTATTTTATTTGGACGCTTTGAGAGGATGTAATTAACTGATCATTTATGTTCGCAGGTTGGTTCTATTGCTGCTGGTGGACGCTATGACAACCTTATTGGAATGTTTGGTTCCAAGCAGGTCCCAGCAGTTGGCGTCAGTCTTGGAATTGAACGAGTTTTTGTTATTATGGAACAACTTTTGAAAGATCAAAATCAGGTAATAACTTATCATTTTTATTTGAATCCTTTGTTTCGTGTGAGATGCGTGCTTCTCTTGTAGTTGAATGTTAATCAGACTTGAGCTTCTAAGTCATTACAGTTTTCCATAA
>NW_019647416.1:0-8009 GCF_002806865.2 Cucurbita pepo subsp. pepo
TGTTTTTAAGAATGGTATCTGCTGTATTTGTGGTTTTCTAGTAGCATATTAATCTGGCAGAATTTCAATCGGATAAATGTATATTTTTAACACATTGGATGAAATTCACATCCTGTTGATATCTATAGTTTACTTTTATTCAAGGTTACAAGGGAAGTCCCAAATAGTTCAGGATGAGTTAGTTAGGCTTGGTGAGCAAATGGTGAACGGCGTTGAGGGGACTAGAGCTCTAGCTTTGGAACTTTGCCGTGAGTTTGAAGATAAGTTTCTCCAGCACANTTATTTACTTTTTTCACAGTTCTACTTCTGCATGACAAGTTGTGGTACTTGCTTTTTATTGCCATGTTCTTTATTTATAGGTTGGGGCTGGACTTATAGTGCCCTTTTCCAACGTCTGTAATCTTTCTATAAAATTGTTAAGCATGACGGAGTTCTCTTCTGTGCATATACAGTTTTTTTCCTAATAATTTAAGTTAATCTTATGATGGACTTTGCTATAAAGTTAATGTCTTACTGTTAGAAGGGTGGATGTGTTGAAACACGTGGAAGGGGAAATGGAAGCAAATTCTATGATAAAGGATGATTTTGCTTTAAAGGGTAGTCACGAATTTGGGGTTGGTGGATTCAACGAAGTTTTGCCCCTTGTCTGCTGGTTGGGTGTAGAGTTCATCTTATTAATTCTCTTCTCTGTTTTTGTTCTTATCTCTTATTTCTCTACCCTATGTTTTATAAACTTGATTTGGAGGTGATTGTAAGTTAACTCATAGAGCATGTAGTTTTTTTCCCCAAGGAAAAAAATGAAGTCCTAATAGTAAAAGTTGCTTTTCTTTTTTGTTTGTATGTTCAATGATCCTGGTTAATTTTCTTTTAAAGATGATCCAAAACAATTTGTATGAACTGTGAAATCTTCATTAGCAAGGAAATGCATTTAAGTCTAGTCTGTCTTGAAGCATTTCACTGTCAGAACAAAGCTAACCCTTGGTGAATTGCAGTGAGAGTTGTGATTATAAGTCTAACATTACCTAGCATATCAGGGTGCAGGTTGGAAAATTGTTGCTAGCTTCGAGGGAAATTTTCCAAATCGAATCAAGCAATTACCTTTAGACAGACACTTCGATATTAATAATGTGAAGAGGGTATGTTTTATCTTCCTTCCTTTTTTTAGTAGTTTATGTTTTATCAGGCTGTAGATTCATTCTCGACTTCTTTGTGACAGATCGTATTAGAAGCTGATGGTTATCAGCCTTATCTTATATCACCTGAGAAGGGTTTGAGATCTTTAATAAAAGGTGTTTTGGAGCTTGCAAAAGAACCATCACGTCTCTGTGTTGACGAGGTAAATGTATGCGTAAGGGCATGAAATGTGGAGCACTAAATTGATCATGGAATATTTCTTTTGTTTTTTGTTTTGAATTCTCTTTTAGAATTTGAGCCTTAGCTTATCAATTTCTTTTGTTCTGCTTAATCTTTTTGGTGAATGAGGAACAGAAACCAAATTGGACATCCGCCCATACTTAAGAAGAAGTTAAATAAATAATGAGGAGGCCATTTAAAAACCCAAAAATATAGAATTCGGGATTACATAATGATACTTTTACTCTAGCCTCATAATTTTCCTAACTTCTTCATGAGAAGCCAGGAGAATTTCGTTGTTTCTTCTAATTGTTAAGAAATTCATTATTTTCTGGTTTGACAAAAATGTAGGTGCACAGGGTTTTGATAGATATTGTTTCTGCTGCTGCTAATGGCACCCCAGGTCTTGGAAGATACCCACCATTCAAAAGAGAGGTGGGTGGCTTTTTATTTTGTTTTTGATCACATCGTTTAGCCTTTTAGGATTTCATAGTTTAAAACTTCTATCTTATATTCTTTTGTAGTTTGCATTAATATTTTTTTTGTGCTAGGGTTTTTTTTTTCTTCTTATATAGGCTGTAATTCTTCTAAATGGTTTTATTTGCTTTTTCTTTTTTCAAATAAATTGTTTCTTTTGAGAGAGCTCTAAGTAGCTGTTTTCTCACCCTCTAAAACCAATTATTTTTCTAGGTTGTGGCCATTGCAAGTGCTGCCCTGGATGGGTTTAAAAATGAAGCGAAAAAGATGGTTGTGGCGTTAGTTGACATGGAGCGAGCATTTGTCCCACCGCAGCATTTTATACGTCTTGTACAAAGAAGGTAAGTTTGGTTCACTCTTGTAGTGCTGCTGTGAGAAAGAAGGGGGGAAAATCCTACACGCATGATGAAATCTAATATTGCTAATCTGTCCTTCAGCTCTATCGTTCTTGGAACGTATTGCTTTTAAATTTTTACCTTTTTTGTGTGTGAAATTGTAATATCTTGAATGCCGTGCACATTCCAATTGAAATCCACCCCATTCCCACAACCTCCTAGGTATATGCATGCTATGCAATTTTTGGTGACAAGAAATTTAAATTTCAATAGTAAATTGGTTGTAAATGAGACCACTTTCTATTTCTCAACTTAGGATGGAAAGACAGCGCCGGGAAGAGGAAGTGAAGACTAGATCATCAAAAAAAGGACAAGAGGCTGAAGTGATGTCAAAGAGGGTGAGTCATTCGAGTTAATGTAGGGGCGCCAGCTCTCATTTGCGTTTGCTTTTCTCACTAGTATAGTTTTTTTCCCAGGCAAGTAGTCCTCAAACAAATAGTCAGCAAGCTGGTGGAAGCTTGAAATCAATGAAAGAAAAACCTAGTACGGAAGAGAAGGAAGCGCAGGAAAGTACGGGTTTGAAGACAGCAGGTGCTGAAGGAGAGATAACAGCTGGTATGCATGCAATGCTATTACCGGGTTTCAATCTTCATCATACATATTTCTTTCAGCTGTTTATGAAGGCATTTTGAAATTTGTTTTAGAAGACTCTCTTTGACTTCTTTTAAATTAATATGGGACTCCTAAACTTCTGTCTCTATTTTATCTCTATCCCTTAAATCTAGTATTAAATGAACTGTGTAGTGCTTGATTAGTAACTTAGTTCTGATTTATTTGGAGTTGTTATTCTAGTTAGTTCCCCAAGCTGAAACATGTTCGAATCTTCAAATATGCAGCAGTACCTGGATCATCTAGTTTTTAACGTGGAGATGCAATAAAATATATAATTAGTCTGTTACTTGTGTTGGCAGTTTTATTCTGGATATCATCCATGAGTATAATATTTGTTGGACTTCGGATCAAAGTTGGACACTCAAACTATAGTCTTGACTCTTCGGTAACTTTGTTTTTCTAACACTTAGTTATACTTGGACATGTGGATTAAAGAAAGAAAAACAACGCACAAATCGAGGAATAACTTTGGACTGGATCATTGGAATTATTGTTGTGCATATAATTGAAGTTAGATTTGATTTTTGGATTTTGTTTTTAACCTTTATTTATTACTCACAATATATTGAAATGCTAACCTAATGGTTATTGGTTGTGGAGTCCGTTAAACCTTTACTTAGGAAGTAAAATGCTGGGTCATTTTGAATATGTAGAAGAATGAACTTTTAATATAAAGACATCTCAATCATACAGTAGGATCTAATGCTACATTAATGCTACATTAATGAAGATTCAAACTTCATTGTTACACATTTTGGGTTAAGGATAATCTAGAGTTGTGGTGTTTTATTAATGGATTTTAAGACCATTTATTTACTTTAAGGTTACATTTACATAGTGGTTAATTATGGTTATAGAGTATGAAAGTTACGATTCTTGATATGTCTCATGGAAGGTCAAGGGTATTATTTTGAGGATAGGAAGCACAAACGCTCGTTTTACTACATTTTCCATGTAGTTTAGGCTGCATGCTTATTAAGTTTTACCTGATCTATCTTGCTTATGAAGTGATTCGAATCTCAAACAAATTTTCTTTCCTTGAGATATTTTATTAACAAGGTAATCTAGATCTTACTATCCCCTTAGGTGATTTCTTGTCGTTTTGGGGTTTTTGGATGTTTAGATCTAAATGTCTTATTCTTCGGTCAGTTTGTTAGATCAAATTTTCAAAAGTTATAGTCATTTGGGATGATTTGGCGGTTTTAGCATTTGTGATCTAGGGGATTGCATATCCATGAGGGTTCACGAGAGTTCTTAGATCCAATTAGTTAGTTCTTTCAATGCACATTTTATGTTTTACTGTGATTATTTGTCAGCATATCCATGCTGTATCGTACTCATGCTTGGTAAGAAGCTGAACTTTTATTGAAAAAAAAAATCAAAGAATACAATGGCGAAAGAAAAGAAAAGCCAAAAAAAAAAAAGAAAGAAAAAAAGAAAAATGGAAAATAGGAGTCTGACACTCACTACATAAAGGACTAAAGTTCAAATGAGCAAGACCAATGTTATAATTGCAAAACGGTCTAGTGATCGACACCCAAAAAGAAGAATTAGACCTCTCCAACTCCCTAACTTCCTCCCTGTATTATGCTCATGTCAAACTGTCTGCGCTGCAATTCTGAAGCTGTGACCACTGTTTTACATTTGGAATTCTGTATGATGGCTTACATAATAGTTTGTGCGCTGTGGTTACATCACAAGAGCAATTTATTTCAGAGTAAACTTTAAAGCGACTATTAAATTTGCAGGTTTATTTTTAAAGCTTTGTTTCTATTTGCAGGTTTCTTGTTAAAGAGAAGTGCAAAAACTAATGGTTGGAGCAGGCGATGGTTTGTTTTGAATGAGAAGACTGGAAAGGTATGTAAAATTTTGTGAATGTTTACTGTAATGGTCAGTAGAAATGGGTGGTTCCTGTGAATGTTTACCATTTGTTGTTCATATATTTTTCAGCAGGTCCATTTAATGTAAATTCTACAGGTTTTAGCACTGGACATCACATCAGTATTAATGCTTTATTATTAATGTATAAATGAAGATATGATTTTAGAATGTAGGAACCTACAGTGTTGTAACACAAACAGCTGATGTGTTCAAGGTAGTTGGAGCTTATACTTGAAGCCAAAATAAGTGTTTTATTGTGTGTATCTTGAAGAAGTCTTTGCATGCATCAATATGCTCCTTGGAGTAAAATTTACTCTCTCCATTCAAGTTCGGTTAGGGACTGCCTGCATGTATGCTTCTACCAGATTGTGCTTCTTGTTTTCAAGTGGAAAACTTGTTTCATTTGTTTTTCAATGTGCTCTTTGAACATATGATGTATATATGAATATCACATCTGAAGTTTTGGTAAATAAGTTCACTTATGAGTTTCTGCCATGCCATCTTTTCGTGTTGACCCGGAGAGACGATTATTTACTAATATTATGCCCGCATTGTGCAGCTTGGATACACCAAGAAGCAAGAAGAGAGAGACTTTCGTGGTGTCATTCCTTTAGAGGTATGCAGAGCATAATGAACCACCGACCCCCACGTAAACAGGCACACCCACATAAACAATGCCATCTCGTTCCACAATTTTAAGTATCCCGAATAATTATTTGCTTTTTAACAGTGATTTTGTCATGTATTACTGTTGGTTATCTGAATGGCCACATTGACTGCCAAAAATGTTTACAGGATTGTAATATAGAAGAAGTTACAGATGAGGAACAGCCTCCACCTTCAAAGAGTTCTAAGGATAAGAAGGCAAATGGGCCAGATTCTGGAAAGGGACCAAGTCTTGCGTTTAAGATTACCAGCAAAGTTCCATATAAAACTGTTTTAAAAGGTAAATTTACTAAGGTTCTTTTATGTTTATTGCAAGTGTCGTAATATTCTGTTTATAAATGTTACAAATCTGTAAATTCTATGTTGAAAACCTGTTTGTTGGTTCAATTGTGCTTTGTTCTTCAGCCCATAGTGCTGTTGTTTTGAAAGCCGAGAGCGTCGCTGACAAGGTGGAATGGACGAACAAGATACGCCGTGTCATTCAACCGTCCCGAGGAGGACAAACGAAAGGTTCATCCTCTGGAGGTGGTCTTACCTTGCGGCAAAGTCTATCTGATGGCTCTCTAGTATATCATCGAACTCTGCTCGATTATTACCTAGCTTTACTCTGATTTTGTCTAATTTTCTTGTGAGAAGACGTCTAAAATAGCACTTGTCATGCACTTTAAATTTCTTTTACTTCTTACTCTTGATTATAGTTTGGAATTAACATTATAGAGTTTATCCACTTTTTCTTTAGGACACAATGACTCGAAAACCTGCTGATCCTGAAGAAGAGCTGCGGTGGATGTCTCAAGAAGTTCGTGGTTACGTTGAAGCAGTTTTAAATAGTTTGGCTGCAAATGTCCCCAAGGTAATTTATGTAGAAACTGTTAGGAATCACGGTTCTCCAAAATGGTATGATATGGTCCACTTTGAGCGTAAGCTTTCATGACTTTGCTTTGAGCTTTCCCAAAAGGCCTGGAGATGTATTCCTTACTTATAAACCCATGATCAATCCCTAAACTAGCCCATGTGGGACTACCTCCCAACAATCCTCCCCTCGAACAAAGTACACTATGGAGCCCTCGAACAGCCTCCCCTTAATCGAGGCTCGACTCCTTCTCTGGAGGCCTCGAACAAAGTACACCATTTGTTCGACACTTGTGGCTAAGTTAAGGGCATGACTCTGATGCCATGTTGAGAATCTCGACTCTCCACAATGGTATGATATCGTCCCCTTTGAGCATAAGCTCTCATGACTTTGCTTTGGGCTTCCCCAAAAGGCCTCATACCAATGGAGATGTATTCCTTACTTATAAATCCATGATCATTCTCTAAATTAGCCAATGTGTGACTCCCTCCTAACAAATGTCAATAGAAACTTATATTTGAATGATTATCCCATGTAGTTCATGTCTTTGTCTTCAACACAGTTTATTTCATTAGCGAGTTGTTGAATTTTGCAGGCTGTTGTACTTTGTCAAGTTGAGAAGGCCAAGGAAGACATGCTAAACCAATTATATAGCTCGATCAGGTAGAGTTTGGGTTTAATGTTGGTATAGACTCTATATTCTTACATATTTTCTATTTTAATTCTACTTTTAACGCTTAAATATTTTCATTTTAACGTTGACTGTTGATCGTAAGTTCGAAATCCATCTTATTGTATGCTCATGATGAACAGTGGCCAAAGCTCAGCCAGGATTGAGGAGCTTCTTCTGGAGGACCCAAACGTAAAACGGAGGAGAGAACGTTATCAAAAACAATCCTCTCTCCTTTCGAAACTTACGCGCCAGCTCAGCATCCACGATAATAGTGCAGCTGCTGCTGGTTGGTCCGACAATGATGCAGCAGGTAATCTTAGCCACTAGTTGCAGCAAATATATTACGTTACTGATCTGCTTGATTTTTGTAAAATGAAACTGGAGTAGAAACATGGCATCATTTTGTTTTTCGCGATTATACAACTTAACCTGCAAACCTGCGACGAATCTTTGCAGAAAGTAGTCCCCGAACTAGCGGAACGCCTGGAGATGACTGGAAATCTGCATTTGATGCAGCTGCTAATGGTCGGGTCGACTCCAGAAGATCTTCTTCCAATGGTCGCAGTAGGTATTCTAACGATCCCACACAAAATGGTGACATATACTCAGGTTCAAACTCGAGCAGTCGTCGTACTCCAAACCGTCTGCCACCAGCACCTCCACAGTCATCTTCTGGTTCCAAATACTTCTAGCATCACAACAGACCTTGATGATTCATATTCTCAGCAACATTGGGTCATATTTAGTGATCTCCTCAAGTTCATATTCCTACTAGAAACTTCAAAGTGGAGAGAGAGGTTTGTGTATATATACAACATTTCTCAGTCTCAGGTTATACTCTGCTTTCTTCATAAATACAAGACTAGATTCAAGTTTTTGTTCTACCATTCATTTTTGGACAAGAAAAATGTATTTGAATGCATTAGTTATGCTTTTGTTTGTACTATCATATCCATTTCTAATGGGTTATAATATAATATTCAGTTATTTCTTAGTGTAAAGTGAATCTTGAATAGAATTTGTGATGGTGGATTTGGAAAGAGCTGGTTAGAAAGAGAAGAACTCTTGGATTGTAATGACTTGGCAATAGATCGCTTCT
>NW_019647417.1:0-4953 GCF_002806865.2 Cucurbita pepo subsp. pepo
ACAGTAAAGGATGCATAAGGAACAAATGAATAGAATATCCTTTATTTACTACAAATACTGTAACAGGATCAGAAAGCATATAGGGGAATGAGCTTCTTCATCTTCTCTTGCTTTAGTCTTTCTTATAGCTTTACACTACACCTTCCCTTCCTTGTTCAACAATAAATGTAGAACGATAGAGAGAGTTAGTAGTTCCGCAGACTGATAGGTTACGCGGTTCGGGTCATTAATAAGTAAACAGTAAAGGGTCCTCCCGCACGCTCAGGATCAAGAGTAGTTCCATCAGTAAAAGCCTTAGATAATAAGCAGAAAGAAAAGATAAGAGCTCAGATTCATTACGGACAGTTAAACAAAGAAGAGAAGAAACAGTACAGGGAATAACATCAGTTCAGTCTGAACTTCCTCTTCAGTAAGTAAGTAAGTAAGTAATTCAGCAGTATAGGTTACAGAGAAAAAGGAGAATGAGTATGAATGAGTGGGTCAGGAGGACAAGAAGTTGTTGAGGCTTTCCCTTCTTTCAAAGACTGTAAACAAATAGGAATAGGTTCATTTGGTAGCTAATTCATTTACTAAAGAAAAGAACTACACTTACTTGACTCCGCAATCCGGCTAAAGAAAGAAGACGACGAGAATAGGTTCCACTGAATTAGTAAGTAAGTAGGGAGTTGGGTTAGAAGTCTAATTAAGTAAGCAACCTATTTACCCACTGAAATAAAGCTAAGAAATAGAGAGAGGTTGCGTGCGGTGGCAGGCAGGCAGGGAAGCAATGAGCGAGACCCATTAGGTTAAGTAAGTAAGGGGAAGAAAGAGAAAGAATCCTGTCTATTTACTACCTTAACTTGTCAAAGAGTGAAGAAAGCAAGCAATCAAGGATCAGATACAGAAGAAATAGGTTACAGAGGTCAGGTTTCTTTCGTTCAGTCTTACAGTTAGGTGTTCCGGATCATTAATAAATAAATAAATAGGATTAGGATACTAACACTTACTTACTGACTTCAAAAGGAGTTACATCAGTCAAAGGAATAGAATAGTAAGTACTCCTTCAACGGAGAAATAGAGTAGTTGTTAGTTAAGGTAAGGAGAGAGAAAGAAGCTAAGTAAAGAAAGTCACAAAGGATAAGGCAAGGCTGGAGTAGAAGAGACAGACCTTAAGTAAAGGGTAGGAGATAATTAATCTTCTTTCTTTGTCTTTTACCAACTGTATAGATAAAGGGAGGGTGTGTGGCGGCTGAGGCAAGCTGCTAACTCCTTCATTCTAGAACACTGTAACACCTCGCTCAGGTTAGGTTCATACAATAGAATAGTAAAAGAGGAGTTCAGTCAGCTAGAATATTAATAAATAGGAGAGAGCGGAATAGAATAGGGTTTAGAGAGTACAAGAGTGAAATAGTAGCTTGACCCTCATTCTTCTCATCCAGTTTACCTAGTTCCCTTCCGTTCAAGAGTGAATGAAATAGGAGCGCTTTACCTGATTCTTCTCATCCAGCCCATGTAAGTAAAAGAGTGAAATCAGTCAAAGGTTCATGAGTTCAATTAGGTTCAGGTTCAGTAGTTCTTCGTTTACTGTCTTTTTAGGGAAAGAAAGGATCAGATCCAGAATAGTTCCACCCGAGCCGAGTTCAGTTCAATCAGTCAAAGAAAGGGTGACGGTTTCTTCTTCTTCTCATACAGCCTATAAGGTGAAAGAGTTCTTCAATCATTTCTNTTTGAGTATAAGGTTACAGAGTAAGCAGCTGCTCCTCAGGATTGAATTAATAAGCTAAGCTGAAGTAGCTCTTTCTTTGTTTCGTCTAGTAGCTTGACTTTACTACTCCTCCTTTCAACAAACACTGTCAAAGTCAACGTTGTGTCTTACCTTTCTTCAAATGAAAAGAGTAAGGATAGAAGTGTGAGTCGCTCAGCAAGCAATGAGACTAACTAATACTAATAGGGAGAAAGGAATGAAGGAATACTTATTTTCGCTTCGCTTTCGTATTGACTTCTTTCAAAGACTGTAAATAGTAGTAGGGAATGAAGGAGTACTTGTTTTCGCTTCGCTTTCGTCTTTCCTTCTTTCAAAGACTGTAAATAGTAGTAGGGTCAAGGTTGTATCGTATTCCTGTCAGATCTAATAAATAGATAGAAGCAGCTACGGTTACAGATCAAGAAATAGAGTAGAGTCCGTCAAACAAAGGAAGGGTCCGGTTCTGTCTCAAGAATCAATAGAGTAGAGTCGGCCAAAGGGTTCGGTTTTGTCTCATTAATGTAATGGTTAGAGTCTTTCCTTAAATCCTAATACTAATATCCTCTTTCAGTTGATCTTTGTCTTTCAGTTGTTAAGTCTCATTAATCCTACAAATCAAATACTACTAAGGAGGAGATAAGGTAAAGAGTTCAAGAAAAAAAAGAGAGTGCTTTCTTTACCTACTTCATTCAATAAAGGAATAAAGGGGAATGAGCTCGCGTCTCAACCACTTACTCTTTTGACCACTGTAAAGATTACGTTCAGTAGTTCAATCAAGTTACGTGAAAGAACCAATGAGACCATAAAGAAAGAAGAAGAAGAAAACCACATATAGCTTTAACGAGTCAAAGAATAGTTCAACTTAAAAAACCCTTGGCTTGTTTACGTTACGAGGTTCATGCGTCAAAGAAGGTTGTTCAGGTTCCAGTCGCTTGCTTCTTTTCTTACAGCAGAAGATAGAGTAAAAATAATAGAATATCCTTGATTACCTTCTTTTTGACTGACTGATTCTCATCTTCTTCTCATCCAGCCTATGTAAGTAAAGTCAAAGAGTTAAATGACACAATAAATAGGGAATAGTAAATAGATAGATAGAGTCGTTCCTTCAGTAGTTAAAGAGAATGAAATGATAGATAGTTTACGAGGGGGTTCATTATTAATCTTTACTTGCTTCAGTCTTTCTTCTTTCACTCTAATATTATATATAGATAGGTTACAGAGTGAAATTAGTCTCAGTCATAAGCAATTGACTCTTTACTTGTTCAAGGATAGGTGAATGAATTTCTCTCTCTTTCATTTGGTCAGTCTTTCAGGCAGCAAAGAAAAGAGCTACTGTACTGAATACTGAATATGCTTTACCTACCGAGTCAAAGATGGAATGAATCAGAAAAGGAGGAATCTTTAGTCTTCCGTCTCATGAATAAAGAGTAGTAGAGTCTTGACTTGTGAAAGTATAGGATCATGAACTTCTCTTTCTTTCATTTGGTTGAGTCTTTCAAGCATAATCAAATTCAATCACAGAGCTACTTCATATGTTTTACCTCTCGAGTAAAAGAAGGAATGAATCGGAGAAGAATCTTTAGCCTTCTGTCTCATTAATAAGGAGTAGAGTCTTGACTTGTTCAAGGATAGGTGAATGAACTTCTCTCTCTTTCTTTCTTTCATTTGTTTAGTCTTGAGGAAAGAAAAGAGCTACTGAATATGCTTTACCTACCGAGTCAAAGAAGGAAGAAAAGAAAGAAAATGTTTGTTAGACCCATAAGTAGTTAAGGAGGGAATCCAACCAAGCAGCGAGACAACGGGAGAGGAAAGACGATTAGATTAGCTGCTGCTAATTACCTTGTTGAAGACTGAGTGAAAGAGAGAAGCTAAGCCGCTTTACCGGAAGAGTGAAATGAGTATAAGAAGAATGAGTAAGTAGTAGTAGGGTTAGGGTAGGGGGGAGACGAGAAAGATCAGTCTTTGAATCAATAGGCTGAGGAGCTGCAAGGAATTGAGGAGAATGAATCGGAAGGTTCAGGGTAAGTAGTTAAGTCGAATTCAGTCCAATGCTGGGTTACTCTCACTCCTCTCTTTATCTCACTCTCTTTCCTGTTCCGGAGTTCAGTCGAATGAAGAGTATTTCTCTTTTACAGTTCAACCCTCGTTCAATCTGTCTCATGAGTGAAAGAAGCTCAGGTCATATCCGTTAAGGTTTTCTCTTTCGTTCCTCTCCTGTAAAGGAAGATCTGATTCTTCTTCTTTCACTGTTCAGTCTCATTCATCTTTCGTTGTTCAATCACAATCCAATCAGCAGAAAATAGAGTCAAAGAAGAATAGAGGTTCAGCAGGAGAAGATCAAGAATAAGTAGTCTTTGTTTACAGGTCAGGGAATATCGGGTCAGGTTCAGCAGGTTCTGAAGGAATATCTTTCTTTCATTCTCTTTCTATAAAGGTGAAGGTGAAGTAGCTCTCGGTTCAGGTTACAGAAGGTATTGATTTCCTCTTTCCTCTACTGTAAAGCAGCTAAGGAGTGAAAGAAGGTTCGTTCCTGTCAGGGTTTCATGAAGTAGCGAAGGCAAGGGAATTCTTCAAGAGTGAAAGAAGTAGGATCAATCTAATGAGGCTTTCTTCTTCTTTTCTTTACTCGACCGATTGTAAAGGTTCAGTGATTGAGCGAAGCAGCTTTACCGAGTGGGACAGGTGTAGGAGTTATGTCTCATGAATAAGGAGTCTTTACTGTTCGTTCAAAGGGAGAGGGGTGAAAGAGCTCGACCAAAGGGAGAGAGGTGAAAGAGTGAGACCAAAGGGAGAGGGGAAGGATCCTGAATCAATAGGTTACGGCCGGAGTTCACTCTCATTAAGCTTTCGTCTCCCTTCATTTCTTCTGGTTCTGTAAATAAAGGTGATTTGATTGAGCTTCTCTTTCTCTTCGTTTACTGTCTTTGAATAAACTAGGTTCAGGGAATATCGTGCATCATGAGTAAGTAGTGATGAGAGGATCAGAGGATAGGAGGTTGAGTCTCCTTTTTCTTACTTACAAGAGAGTCAAAGGTTTAAGGTTTCGGCAAGCTGCTACCGCTAATGAATTGACTTTACCTTCAAACACTATATAGGATAGGTGAAATCAGGAAAGGAAATACAGGTTTGTTCAGTCTCATTCATTGAATATGCTTAGTTTACAGTTCAAGAAGAAATAAAAGTAAGTCGCTGTCAAGCAGCTAATTCATTGATTCTTGTTGAGTCTTTCA
>NW_019647418.1:0-7998 GCF_002806865.2 Cucurbita pepo subsp. pepo
GTAGACGGCGAGCCTATTACAAGGTCGACGAACTATGAGTATATGTGTCATTCATTACTTTATGTGACTCTAAATAACCGTGCTTTTAAAGACTCAGGATTAAGCTTACCCTAATTAACATTTTAATTCTCAGGGTTAAATGACGATGCAGATGAGGATATTGTTGTGAAGTATGTTCGAGCATACATGTGCACTTAATTGATGGGAGTTCATTCTCTGTGATTGAATAACAACCTAATGTCTATGATGTTTCTACTGCTCTTAGCATACTTTGAAGTTGTAGAGGACGATATACTCTAGCTGGAGTGTGCATAACATGGTTGTATGAATAACTTTGTGAGGCAACAAAATTAGATGCTCAAATTGTTGTTCGGCCCATGGTTCTCCTACAAATTTGGGATTGGCAACAACTCCCAACAATGGCTCCTCAACCTTGTCACTTCAGTGATCTTGAATTTATTAGACCAACATATTGTTCTCAGTTTACAACTTGATTTTAAATTTAATAGTGTTTTTTTTTTCATACTGTTCTCGGTTTACAACTTGATTTTAAATTTAATAGTGTTTTTTTTAGTTGAAATTAATGTTTATTAACATTCGGAGAGAGATTAATTTTGTGCAACTTAGTGAGCTGCATATATAATATTATAGTCGAAATCACGAGATCTCTAGCGAGATATCAATCCAACCTTACTCGAGATCTAGCAGCTCACGATCCACGGAGCCCATCTATGCAGCGCACAACCAACCCAACAAAGGCTACTTTAATTAAGGTCCGGGGAGGATCAATTTACCAAACTTAAGAACACTGGTTTGCTGGTTTAAGCAAATATAGTAAGTGAACTTACTATTAGAATGCCTACAAGCTAGACTACAAGCTAGACTAGATGACATTGTCTATTGCATGAATAACCCATCTTTGTGATTTTTTTTTGCATGTTATTAAATTATTATGCTATTCATGTGAATTTTGTAATGCATGTACTAACTCTCATGATGGTTTATTATGACTTCTATGTAAATCATCTCATTACATTACAAATTTAATCTTTAAATACAAGAGCTTATGCATGTTGTATGATATAATCCAGAAAGATTAAATGTTCAACAGAAAACATATTCTCCGTATTAACACCTCTTTTGCAATGTCAGTCCCAATGTTAAAATGTTACGAAGATAATCATCTAATTATTCAAATTGGAGATTGCTAATGGATTGCTTTTGTGACTTGGAAATTTAACAGAAACGTATTTACTCCATTTCTATCAAGGAGTTTGTACAATACACACTCTACCTAATCACATTCTTGCTCAACCCCTCACCTAACAAACGGTATCAGCAAATACTCAGCATAGAAAAGCTGCAAACCAGAACATCAATAGACGGTCAGAGAGAGGGAGAGTTTTAAAAAAGCAAGAATAATAACAATAACTTTCATAAAGCAAACTATTTATAAAAGATAAGAGACGAGTAGACTACGTCTAGCTACCGAGATGTCAACTTTGCTAACGAAAAGCAAATGGGTGCTATTTGTCAAAATATATATATATATATATGTATATAGCAATTAACATATATATGTACTCATCGAATTAATTTAAACATAGTTCAACTGATTTGAACACGTCCCATCAATCAAGAGATAGACGTTTAAATTACCCGATTCCAATTGAACGAAAAAGAGTACTCACCAAGATATTTTAATGCCCACATACAGAATGGTTTAATTCTGTATTGCTCATAACTGATTTGAAGTAATGCGTTAAAAACTCATTAACAAATTGATAATACATAGGAACACCTGCAGCAATAACAGACCTAAAAGGCCTCCAAAGAGAGGAAAACACAAGGGCTCTTCAAAGAATTCAAAAGAAAGACCTATTAGAAACCCCTTTGAGGGCCTCCAGAACCCAAGAGCCCAAGTCCCTTCTCCCACGATGGTCAGAAATAATAGAAAGAAGGTTGACCACCTCACCAGATTCCGGTCAATAAAATACCTAGGGGTTTCTTTCCCACCAAGAAATCTTTTAAAAAATAAGCAGTTGACTCATCCTTAATAAAACATATAACAAACTGATACCACCAAAAGCATTTAAAAGAATACACGAAGTAGATTATTCTCCGAGAACTGACTTTTTTCCAATGAAATATTCTTTTACTTCAGAAGTGAATTTATAGCTATTAAAATTGACTGAATCAATATTGAATCCAACATCATAAACTCATAGAGTGATTGATTATTTCACACGTTTTTCGGGAGACATCAGATACAAATAAACATTTATTTTATCTCAAATTTATAGTTACTAGACTACAAGTTAGACCACCCCTTAGAGCACCTTACCATCATGGCATTGACGCTCATTTAACTATCAATTATTTCTTATTTATTGTCTGTTTCGATTGACTTCTTAATGGTTTTAAAACATTTTTTTTTTTCATTCACAAGTATTTTTTTAAGCATTTAAAAAGTGAATCCAAATAGAGTTAGAAGGATAAGCTCCTACCTTCCATATAAACATGTAAAAGGATGTTATGGCAGCTTTGCTCTTCAGATCAACTGATTTGGCACGAATCCAAAGAACTGAAGCCAAAGTGATGTGTCCAACAACCTAAAGAATGTATAAGGATATTAAATGAGTTAGAAAGTACTTATGTTGAGATCGATTTTAAATTAGTTAAAATCACTTTTGTCAGGTTCAAAATCACACTCTCAAACCTGTCATCATTGATTTTGAATAATTAAATGTTTATTTAGGAGTAATTCTAAACATAACAAAGTAACTGTAAAACTTTCAGAATCACTTCTTATTTTAGTGCTATACTTCCAATAAATATTAAAATTGGTCATGTCTAAAGTTAATATATATCAAACTTGTATAAACTTGGTAAAATGATAGTAACAATTTTCATTCAAAAACAACATAATGTGAATATGATTCCAAAGTTTATAGACAAAAGACTAATATAGATTTTTTTTGAAAAGTTAAGTAGGCGATAGTTTTAAGATTTATTGAAAATACAAAAACTAAACTTGGATATTTGAAAGTACAAGAACTAAAATAGATCATGTTCCAGAGAACTAAGATCAAAATGATATTTTAACATCATATTCGAAAAAAATATAAGTTGTCATCTCATCTTGCATACTAGTTGCAAGAACCGTTTTTATTTTATTTTTAATCTATTTTTCTTTTCATAGAACTATGACGTTGTCTATGCATGCGTTTTAAGGAACTAGAGATTTACCGTTAGCCATTTACTCCATGGGGAGGAAGATGCAACTCCCACTACAACGGCAGCACTATATGCTACTTCAAGTAAGGAAATACAACTCCAAAACACCTGCAGAAGTGAAATCATCATGCTAGGATATATGACTGTACATGTTCGTGCCAAAATTTGAGCAAAAAGATGGAATTACTGAATACCCACCCGCTCTTGCCCTAGACGTACTGTAAAAGAACGGATGCCAAATATCTTATCTCCATCAATATCTGGTATATCCTAAAAACTCAAGTACAATAACAAGTTACAAGAATAATTGAGTAGGAGTTGAAAGAGTAAATGTTACTATTATTACACTAAATATAAATCACCCTGGTTGACCTAATGGTCAATAACGGTCATTTTAAGTAATAAAGAAATTAGATGGAATGAGTTCAAGCTATATGTTAATTTTTTACCTAGAATTTAAATCTTACAAGTCACAAAATATGAAAAGATAACAAATAAACTTTTGAAATTCAATTCTCATTTAAATCAATTGTTACCTTAAATAATGCTATAACAACCGAGAAGAAACTCATAAATGCAGTTGCAAAGATCAGGGAACGTGAAAAGACAGGAGGTCTTTGGAACACGTGAGTCTGTAAACATTGATACATATTAGTCAATCCCCAAACATATAAGTGCACCAAACAAAGAAGATCTGAAACAACTTAACACAAATGCTAGTGTGTAAAACTTAACTATCAATATTTTGAGCACATGGGAATTGGAATACATGTGAAATATCTAAAACTACATTACAGATTTTTTGTGGGTTGATGTTGGACATATGTGATGTCTGAAAAAGACGATGTTTTCTGTTACAGAGTTATGTGGGTTGATGTAACACTTATGTGATATGCCTAAAAAAAGACAGAGTTTTCTGTTTAATCAAAAGGTTGAAGCCATAGGTGAAGTCCAAACTATATGATTAACGAATTTAAAATCTTTTCATTGGCTACACAGTAGCAGAGCGTTTATTCGACCACAGTAATAATTAATCTCAAGATGTGAGGTGGAATCAGACTTCCTTATGTGAGGTCGATCCAACTCTCTCAAGGGTTGAGGAGGAGACAAATTTGGAACTGGAGGGGGAGCTTGTGGGCCCTTCCAATAAAGAGGTGGAATCTCATGGTGAGGGTCGTATCAATAGAATAATTACAACCAAGGACCCTCATCTTGCTTCATAGGTAAGGTGACTCATCGAGTTTCTGAGTGTCCAAAACGAATGGCTCTTGAAGCTTTTCAGACCACGTTGGGAACAAATATAACAGTTGAATCTGAAATTACGGAAGTCGAAACATCGCAAGTCAAAGGCATCGACGCATGGGATCCTTCAAATTCTTATTCACTCTATAGAAGAGAGTAGGGGAGATGGAATGGTTCCTTGCAGAGTAGAATATAAAGAGCTGATTTCTCCAATACAAACAAGAGCTCAATGATGCTTACTACGTCATTTCTAAGAAGTACAAAGTAAAAGCTATAACAGCAGTTTGGAAGTCCCTCCCTAGTTTTCTCAAGTTCTCAAAATGGTAGCAGAAGTAAATAATAGTCCTTTTTATAGGGGAGTGTATTTTTAGGTTTATAAAAAGTTTTTGTTCATGATTGTTTTTATATGGTTATCTTTATATTTTTTTAGTTTTTCCTTTTCAATCCTTTTGGGAGTTTGTATCCTTTGAATTTTTAATTCTTTCCTAATGAGAAGTTGTTTCTCTGAAAAAAAATAAAAAATTGCCATCAATCTATCTACCCCCGTTCAAATAGTATCTAATCTTTTGATCCCACCAACTTTTCTGTTTATTGAACATGATTTTTGTGTCCCCATTCGTCCGTCTTATTTAGATTTCTACATGCATATTCAAACCCACGTCTATACTTACATCAGTGGCCTGGCTTCCAATCTAGAAAAATTAATTACAGTTGTGCATAGAAATACACCTATGAGCACGAAGTCAACATACATGCATATTGATATTCCTCATAAAATATTATTATATAATAAACATTTAAAAAAAAAAATTAACATGCCACAACATGACTAGAGCATGGATAGCAATCATTATTTATTCAAAATAAGAGGTACTTTTAACCTGCATGTGTAGGAAAAAAGCAAGTTGAACAATCACGGCTCGAACAGCTAGAATGCACATAGCGGCTACCACAGCAAATCTCTTCCATCTCAACAGTGGCAGCTGAAATGACAGAAAAGTTAAAAGACCATCAAGCTCCTAATCAAAATCAATTCTTCTTTCAATTACTTAACTATGCTCGCAAAAATATTTAGTTTACATCATCCTGAATCACAATATATAACATCAAAATCAATCGACAATTAAGGAGGTAGAATTTCAGAATTGTGAACAAGGACAAAATCAACTCAAAAGTTCCATAAGGGAGTCAATTTAGATCCTCGATCAATCATTCAAATTATTTTCACGAAATTCCATTCAAAAGCAACTCAAAATTTTGTAAATAATTCTTTTCTATAAAAAATCTACCATGTATGAAAAAAATTATTGTGAGAAAAATAGAAGAGNATAATATCCATGATGTTTACAAATGACTTTTCCAATTTATAATGAGAGAGGAATAATTATAAGTAAAAATATTAGATGGCTTACACCAAGATATAGCTTGGTAAACAACATTATTGCTTGGTACAGCTTTTACTGTCTTCTAGAATGGATTTGTAGGTGATAGAAAAATTATTGGTCTAATTTTGATAGCCAATGAATGGGGGAAGAACTACAGAAGACGAAAGAAGAAAGTTTGGAAGATGGGACCTAGAGAAACCTTGAAGTATCTCACATAACAAATGTTTCACATTTCAACCTTTTTGTTCTTATTTTTATGAAGAACTATACTTTGATTTAGAAAATAGAAAGGATATACCAGGGGCAATGCAAAAAGTCAGCCTAGAACAAAACGAGCCAACGAAAAATTACAAGAACGACCTCCAACTATTAAGAATAAGAAACAAAGGATAACTACAAAAATCTCTAGCCACCGAAACCCAAGGGGGGGCATTGGAGCTAGCTATGGACCGAACCTCCCCCAAGGCCTCACTCTTCATTCACAGAAAAAACCTGAACCTGTCGCTTGTAGTAAGAAACTCCACACTCCTCTGCATTAAGAATAAGAAAAGATTGATAGGACCTATATTTAGTGTCCAAACAGAACAGCAAACATCGAACGGGACTTCAACTCCAGAAGGCACGTCTTTTTGGCACTTTCTCAGCAGTCTTTATACTATCTAAACATGCTAACCATACAAACATTTCAACCTTTTCTGGACAAGAACCATTCTAAACGTTCATATTTCGTTTGGAAATGGAAAACAATTTGCCCTTCTAAAGATAGGTCCTGTCAACCCATTGTAAAGGTGTCTTATCTAGCCTACCGACCTACTTTCTTTACACCCCCCAACCTCAAGTGACAGTAGCACTGAAAAAGAAAGGAAGACGAGAGTTTACTTGCTTCTTTAGTTTTGCAAATGCAACTCCTATCTAACAACTCTATTGGATTAAAAAGAGACAAAGGAAGCAGTGGTCATGAAAAGGAAAAGAATGTGAAAATTGATTACCTATTTGGACCCTGTGCAATAATCATTAATGTTATCTCACATTTAATTATGAAAAGAGTGGTTTCAACACTCCAATTAAAGGACATTGTAGCCAGTTTAGACAAGATAGACATACTTGATTTGGCTTTTTGGTAGATAAGAATCTGAAAATAAATGATAAAATAAAGGTACCCACTCACATCAATGGAATAAGCAGTCCCAAGAATAAAGCTGATCAAAAGTGCCCAAAACAATGGCCATGAACGAACAACCCATCCCAGCCAAAAACTCTGTACAAAAACATAGGGAGAGTAAAGTAGTTTAAGAATGGAATCTTGGCGCCCATTATACGTAGTTCAGATACACAAATGGAAATAACCATAAGAAGTAATATTTATTAAAAGCTTATAATAAAAGTTATATGCATCTACAGATATTCCTAACTAAAAGAAATAGTATCTATACTGTATATACATATTAAGAGTTAAAAGAGAGAAACTTACCTACCCATTTTGCACTCCACTTTTCAATATATACGTATTTCTCCCTCCATATTTTAATATATCTTTAACTGTAATTGCTAATCATTTATAGTTAATATTAAATTATAAGATTATAATTAATGAAATGAAAATTTTAAAATGGTCTAGAAAAGTGTAGGGACCCAATAGAAATTAAAATCAAAACTCAAGAATAAAAGTACAACATTTTAAAACGTGGAGACCAAACAGAAACTAAACTCAAAACCTAAGGACCAAAAGGTTATTTTGTCCAAAAAAAAAAAAATAGTATGCAGATATTTTCTACATATTAAATTGCTTCAAATAAACCCCAAAAGATATTAAAATAAAAATTCTAACAAAGGGTCTTGCGAATGATGTGGCACATAAAAAGTAATACCAGGATAGAAAACGTGAAGACAATTGCAACGCCAGTTCCAAAAGAATATTCTCCCGATGCTAATGGAAGATATGGCTTGTTAATCTGCAACGGAAACACATAGGAATCATTAAGGTCTTCTTTGATGGCTACAAGAAAGAATATTGCAAGCTCCGCTTTTATTATTATTCAAATGTTATTAAGTGAAGGTCAGATCATATGATAGCTTATTCTGCACACTCATGGTGCTACCACACATTTTTAGAAGATATATATGGTTGAAATGC
>NW_019647419.1:0-784 GCF_002806865.2 Cucurbita pepo subsp. pepo
CGTTAAGCAGCTGGGAGAAGCTATGTTCTTAACTGTTGGGAGAAGTTGATGACACAACTGAACTTCATAGCTTAACTTCTTTTCTCGCTCTCATTTCCCAAGATTCTTTNACTGAACTTCATAGCTTAACTTCTTTTCTCGCTCTCATTTCCCAAGATTCTTTTTGTAACGGCCCAAACCTACCACTAGCAAATATTGTCCTCTTTGAACTTTCCCTTTTGGCCTTCCCCTCAAAGTTTTTAAAACGCGTATGTTAGGGAGAGGTTTCGACGCCCTTATAAAGAATGTTTCATTCCCCTCTCCAACCGATGTGGGATCTTACAATCCACCCTCCTTAATGGCCCAACGTCCTCGCTGGCACACCGTCCAGTGTCTAAAACCTCTTCCTAGCATACGTGTTTTAAAAATCTTGAGGGAAAGCCCAGAGAGGACAATATCTGCTAGCGGTTGGCTTAGGCCGGTAAACGTAAAGAAAGTACAATATGATTGTGCATAACCAAAATTTAATATAAGAGAGCAAGGAATGTGTCAAGTAGCAAGTCCACTTAGTAACGTGCTGCTCGTTTTCTTGAGTCTAAACAAAAGGAGGGTGGAGATTGAGAATAATGTTATTGAAAATTAATTCAACCTATAGACTCCTAGACGAATGCTAGGATATCATGCACAATTACAACATAGAATGCAACAGGATTGCCCAAAACAAGCATTCTCGATCCCTCTCATTACTACTCTTCCCACCATCATCATGAAATAAATTCATTTATGGACGTATAATCAACAACAA
>NW_019647419.1:5175-7993 GCF_002806865.2 Cucurbita pepo subsp. pepo
TAGCTTCTGGGCTTCCCTCTGAAAAGCTGAAGATGGTAAGGAAGCACCAAGACAGTGAATGAGAGGAGCCACCTTCTCAGCTGTTTTCTCAGAAAAAACCAGCTTATGGGGTTGGAATTCATCACAAAGCGCCCTTTTGTTGCCTCTAACGTTCAAACAAGAAGGAAAGAGCTTAGCAGAAGAGAGAAGGGATTCATCACTTTCATGGCTAAAATTCAAGCAGCTACTTCCTTCTGCAAGCCTCTCTTCTCCAGGCAATCCAAGTCTAAGCTCAAGTTTATTGTTCTCACTAACAAAACTCCCAACACCAATTCTATTCAACTCCCATTCCCTGTCCCCAGAAATCAAGTCAAGAAGCTCAGGACGCCTGCTCATTGTGATGCTTGAAAGACAAATCAATTGCTGTGATGCTTCAAACCATCATCTCAGAAGCCATATATATGAGAAGAAGCAAAAACAGAGAGAAAATTTGGATGAGGACAAATATCAAACAGGTGGTGTGCATTAGTTAAAGCAAATGCAAAAAAGGCAGATAAGGATAGGGGGTCCGGGTAAAAGGGATAACTACATTAGATCACACTTGATTTCCACCCTAAGCTTGAAATTCCCAGCAAAAAAAGCACCCAAAAAGCACTAAGAAAATGGTTAAGCCATATACCCCACCATCTTTACGAGAGCAAAAGATCCCAAGAATGGTTTACCACGTTGAAATGTTGGAAGAGGTGGTGGAACTGGAACGTGTTGAGCCCTTAGAGGAATAGGAGAAGCTCTGAAAGGATGAATCATTTTGGCTCAATCAGCACAAAAGATAGAAACTACTGAGCTTTCACATGGCAGATTCGTTCTAGTGCGGAGAACTACTTGAATTTGCTCTCATGAATATGACATAACATAACACAAACCTATATATGTCAACCTCCACCAAAACGTGCCATAAAAATTTATTCTCTTTTAACAACCCCAAACTCCTATATGAGATCTCCAATCTACCCACGAAAACAATTTAAGCTCACCCATTCGTGCCCAGCAACACATTATCTCGTGTCTGACTCTTATATCATTTGTAATGATTTAAGTTCAGAGCTAGAAGATATTGTCCGCTTTGGCCCTTATATCATTTGTAACAATTGGCCCTTATATCATTTGTAACAATTTAAGCTCAGAGCTATCATATAAAACTTATTAGTTAGTTCACGGTATCCTGAAATATTGTCCAATTTAAGCATAAGCTCTAGTAGTTTTGCTTTGGGTTTTCCCAAAAGGCTTCATACCAATGGATATGTATTGCTTACTTATAAACCTATGATCATTCCTTAAATTAGTCCATGTGGGACTCCCTTCCAACAATCTCAACACATACTAGTTAAAGTCAACTATTTTTTTTTTTTTTAATAAAATTTTCTTATCGAAAAATGAATAAAGTTACAAATAGAGTCCAACCTAAAATTAATAGCAACATCATAGGGGAGTGAGTATCATAATCATCGACATATAACAAAGTTGTTGCACCAATCCTAGTGGCGGACCCCTTAATTCCACTTAATTAGATACGAATTTACCCATTATATTTTCCCACTCTCACTTTTATTATAAAGCCTTTTTTTTTAGACCCTTTTCAGCTTTTAATATGCTCATTTTTTTTCTCTAATGATTTTGTAAAAGAAAATGGAATTATAAGTCCTTATCCTATTTGTTCCATAGTAGTATCCTATTATTGAAGTCAAACTTACTGCGTTCTAACTTTAGGCTTGTCAAGTTTGATTCATCTATGAATAAGTCAAGTCGTGTGTGTGAGGTCTTTTCATATTAGAATTGTTATTGTACCGTGTAAATTTAAAGCCATATTTGATTTGAGGGTTTGTTGTTGTTAATAGACTAAGGCCACTATTAGGAGATATTGTCTGCTTTGACATCTACTAGGGAGAGGTTTCTATGTAAAAAAATGTTTAGTTATCCCTCTCCAACTGATATGAGATCTCACAATGGACTCCTCCCTCGGAGGTTCAGCATTATTGTTGATTTTGTTGTCGTCGTTTGTATTGAACGACGATAAACCAACGAGGGAACGAGAAGAAATGAAGAAAGAGTGAGAAAAAAATAAAAGATAAGAAAATTAGAGACAAATTACAAAATCTAAACACGGGAAGAGAAATGAGGAAACATAAATAAGGGTTTTTGTGTGACTTTAATTGTGGTGTCCAAGTTGGTGGGTTGAGGGAGTAGAATAAAATACCATTTATAAGAGTGCGGAAACCTTCCCCTAGCATACGCGTTTTAAAGCCTTGAGAGGAAGCCCAAAAGGGAAAGCCTAGAGAGGACAATATCTGCTAGTCGTGGATCTGGGCGTTACAAATGGTATCAGAGCCAGACATCGGACGATGTGCCAGCCTTCTCGCTGTTTCTCGAAGGGGGTAGACATGAGACAGTGTATCAGAGCCAGACACCGGACGATGTGTCAGCCTTCTCGCTGTTTCTCGAAGGGGGTAGACATGAGACAGTGTGCCAGTAAGGACGCTGGACCCTGGAGGGGGTGAATTTGGTGGCGGTCCCAAAAAGAACAATATCTGCTAGCGGTGGATATGGACCGTTACATTAATTTTGGGTCATTAATTTTGAGTTAAGTTCGACTGGTTCGACAAATTTTTTAAAAATTCATAAATAATTAGAAAAAAAGACCATTTTAAAGTCTTTGAAGACCAATTATATAATTTTAAAAAATAATATTTTTTAAGCCTTTATTTTATTTTATTTTATTTTAGTTTGGTTTATTTGTGATCTAAACCCATAAAAAGCCCAAAAGGCAGCGAAGGCGGGGATC
>NW_019647420.1:0-440 GCF_002806865.2 Cucurbita pepo subsp. pepo
GCACACCATTCAAGAATGGTGACTTGACATCCATTTGAAAATACAGCCATTTGAATTGAGCTGCTTTGAAAATTAGCAATCGGATTGTCTCCATTCTAGCGACGGGAGCAAACACTTCGGCATAGTCGATTCCCGCCTTTTGCTTGTATCTCTTCGCAACAAGTCGCGCCTTGTACCGCTCAATCTCCCCCTGAGCATTCATTTTTTTCTCGAATACCCACTTCACACCTATGGGCTAACTTCCTTGCGGTAATTCTGTCATTTCTCATGTGTTGTTGCGATGAGTCGCTTTAATCTCCTCATCCATAGCAGTTTGCCACTTCGTGTCTCTTACCGCCTCTTCGAAGCTGATATTTTTAGCACTTGCCAGAAGACATACAAGGTGTACCTCATTTGTTGAGTCATACAAATCTCGCAAACTTCGCATTTTGGGTTGTCGT
>NW_019647420.1:6328-7978 GCF_002806865.2 Cucurbita pepo subsp. pepo
CAAAAAAAATATTATTTATTAATACATTTCTAAATTAGTTGTTCACCAGAGTTTATATAAAGTTGTGATTTCATAGTTAGAATACTTGTGTGAAGACAAAATGAGATTGCTTAAAAATGTCAATATGGTTTATGTCTTCTTGTTGATCTCTTTTGTTGCTATTTTGTCAAATCTCAATGGTCTCGAGGCAAAATGGGATGAGAGTGGCAATGTGCTTTCTTTGGGTCTCAAAAGGCGTGTCCCAACTGGACAAAATCCAGCAACATATCCCGAAACGCCTCCATTGAGTTTAGGGACCAAGAGGCGTGTCCCAATTGGCCCAAATCTACCAACATCTCCTGAAAGCCCTCCCGTAAATTTTGGCACCAAGAGGCATGTCCCAATAAGACCAAATCCAGCAACATCTCCCGAAACGCCTTCGTTGGGTTTAGGGGCTAAGAGGCATGTCCCAACTAGCCCAAATCTAGCAACATCTCCTTAAAGCCCTCCGTCAAGTTTAGGGACCAAGAGGCGTGTCCCAATAGGACCAAATCCAGCGACATCTTCCGAAACACCTCCATTGGGTCTAGGGGCTAAAAGACGTGTCCCAACTGGCCCAAATCCAGCCACATCTCCTGAAAGCCCTCCCTTAAATTTAGTCACCAAGAGGCGTGTCCCAACTGAACCAAATCCAGCAACACCTCCCGAAACACCTCCATTGGGTTTAGGGACCAAGAGGCGTGTCCCAACTGACCCAAATCCAGCAACATCTCCTGAAAGCCCTCTCTCAAGTTTAGGCACAAAGAGGAGTGTCCCAACTGGACCAAATCCAGCAACACCTCCCGAAACACCGCCATTCGATTTAGGGACCAAGAGGCATGTCCCAACTGGCGCAAATCCAGCAACATCTCCTGAAAGCCCTCTCTCAAGTTTAGGCACCAAGAAGAGTGTCCCAACTAAACCAAATCCAGTAACATCTCCCGAAACGCCTCCATTGGGTCTAGGCATTCATAGGCGTGTACCAACTGGCCCTAATCCAGCAACATCTCGTGAAAGTCCTCCATTAAATTTATTATGAGGCCTCGTGATAGTTGCAAGCTTAATTAGGGTCTCTAAAGATGTATTATAATGAGGTCATTAATTTTCTGTCTTCGATCGAATGAGATTATCCACCTTTATGACAACGGACTCTAATAATCGGCGTGAAAGAGAATAATTTAGTTTTAGAATCTTTTTAATCTAAAACTTTGATAATAAGATTTCTTTACCTTTTACTCAAAAGCTCTTGTTACCCATGAACACATAATTTTTATTTCTACATCACTGGTTAACATTTTATAATTTAACAATCATGGACATAAATACGAAAGTTTCTATAAAATTTATGCGACTTTGAATATTTTCAAATGATGTAATACATGTTAATTAGTGAGACTTTAGTCATTCAGCAAAAATTTAATGGTCAACTAATTTGAATAATTTTAAATATGACAGCCTATAAATTACAATTTCTGAGATATTGGGACCTAATTTTTATTTTACATTCATATATAACTAATATATAATTTTTATATTGTATCATTATAGACATTTTAAATTAAATACGAAAAGAATTATCGATACAAACAACATTAAATACGATAGATTTACTATTTTAAGTCTATTGATAAG
>NW_019647421.1:0-1656 GCF_002806865.2 Cucurbita pepo subsp. pepo
TTTGAGTGGAATTTTGAGTGTCAAAATTTGGTGAACTCAAATTTGCATGAACATGCAAACATGACTCTTTAAATAGAGTGATCATGGTACATGGAAGGTCTTCTTCTTGGTGAAAAACCTTGAGAAAAAACCTCTCACAAACACTCTCTTCATATATACAAAATCCCTCCGAAGTTTAGTCACTCACCGGATTCCACAATCCCGTTCTAAGGCCGGAGGATAGTGGAGAAGGCACTAGTGGTGGTTCGAAACTGGTTCGTGAGGAAAAAGGAATTTGAACTACAAAAGGTTAGTATCTAAACTCATTAAGTTTTAATACATGCTAGTTATTTTCTATAATTGATGTTCTAAAAGTGCCTAAGATCCAAATTGCTTTCGCATGTGTTATATTAACATCGTCATGGATGGTATGGTTTAAGCTACTTACATGGATGAAAAGGTGAATATTCATCCATATCAGTAGTTAAAGGCGACATGAAATCTTCCCGACTTTATCGATGACTTCGATAAGCCCTTCGTACTTTCGCACTAGTCTTTCGTCCCTATTTCCTCAGAATCGGAACTGTTCTAGACTCAACTTGATCAGAACTTGGTCATCATCTTGGAATTCTAATCGAAACTGTTCTACTCTCGTATTGTTCCACTTAACTTGTTTGCTTGTAGATAAGCTAGCATGCACAGGATCACATGTTCGCTCTTCCGACTCAAGACATTGCAGCCTAGTTTGCTCTACTCGGCTTGTGTTCAACGTGCTTACTTTGAGGATAACTTAGACTGGTCAAAGAAGTGGCACATGGAGTTGTTGTATGTTATGAATGGCTGCTTTACTGGGGAAGTCATACGCTCTATGGACCCCCTTACATATGAAACAGATTGGGGGAGGCCAGTTGTATTGGTTCTGATGGAGCCCTCTCCACGAGTTTTCTTATCTTTTTTGGGAGGGTGTATGGTCTTTACTCAAACTTTACTCACTCCTCTCCACTAACCTCTCATCCCAACCCCATTATCCCTCCTCAACCAACAACCTAGAATATCTATAGAAAAATAAAAAAAAACATTATATTTGAGAAAAGGAAAATGCTTTGGCAATATAATGCAGATTTACTTGGAGAGAGATTTTGGTCTATTTATAAGGTAAATTCCATTTTAGAATTCTTTTTCCTTTATAGTTAGCTGGAAGAAATTAAGTTCAGATCTTCTGCTGTCCAATTAATTAGATTTTTGTTAACATTTTAAGTTATAGGAAATAAGGTTGGAATCAATAAAGTTGAGTTGGAGTTCTATAGATTGTAAAATTGATAGTCAACCATAGATTAAAATTGGCCAATAATATCTATTTACCAATTGAAAGTATGTAACGACCCTAAATTTTCACATATCTAGAGTCGCCACTAACGTCTCATGCTCATCTCTAATGCAGAATAAAAATCTAAGCATGCTCACCTTTATTAGCGGAAAAATTTAAAACTTCAGAATACATTAAAACATTGGAAAACACTGCCGGACTTACGTGTTTCAAACATCGTGCTGGAGTTCAAAAGACAAAATAAAACGATTACAAATTAATTAATATAAATGAATGAAATGCAAACGCCCTATCCTAACCAAGACTAGGAATTTTAAATATGCAACTATCCTATGCACGCGCCACAGTCT
>NW_019647421.1:7044-7965 GCF_002806865.2 Cucurbita pepo subsp. pepo
GCCGAACGCGGGTGACGGGCCGTGCGCGGTGATGGGCCGACTCGCGGGTGAAGGGTCGGGGTGTTTGGGCCGTGTGAAACATCGGTTTCGGGCCGACCGAAGGAATGGGGTTCGGTTCGGGTTGCCGGATCTGGCTCTCGGGTCGGACTTCGTCCTCTTCACCCAACTCCCTGCGCGATTTTTCGGCGACCTCTCTCTCTCTTCGACAACGTCGTCCCGACGTCCTTTTCACTCTTTTTTCCTCCGTTCCCGAGATTATTCTTCACCCTAACCCCGTTTTTGGTACAGATTTCGTTGGTAAGGACCTCACACTCCCGGATCTAGAGAAGCTCGGAAGTCCGCCGTTACGTCTTTCTTGCCGACGGTGTTCAGCATACGGGATTCGCCTAAAACCTACTCCTGATGCGTGTAGAGGGTTCTAGGATTACTTTTATGGGGTAAAATGGGGGTTTTGACGTCGATTCGTATGGTTCGGCTTCGCCGGAGTTCCGTCGGTTTTCTGTTCCTTCTCCTTTTTCTTCAATGTTTTCATTTCTTTGCAGGTTCTTTCAGGGTGGTTGAAGGTCGGTGACGCGATTTGTGGCTTCCCAGCCCTCGACCGCCCTTTATGGGTCGTGTGCGAGCGAAAACTCCGTCGTTCGCCGAAGTTTTCGGCTCTGCCGACGACCCTCTTTTTTTTTTTTTTTTTTTTTTTGTTNAATATCTTATTTAAAGAATTGAAAATGTTTACAGAACTGAAAATTTATTTACAGAAGGAACATAATTACAAAAAGGGAAAAGGGAAGATTTGTTTAAAAGAACTTTAAAATAAAACAGTAAAGATCAGAGGGCATGAAACTCCATTAAATTTTGAAATATCAGAATTTTAACATGTAAATTTGGAAATAATTTTATAGAGTTCAAACTTGAAACTGATGTCAT
>NW_019647422.1:0-7961 GCF_002806865.2 Cucurbita pepo subsp. pepo
GAGGGTACGAGAGCAAACTAAAAGCGAAAGCATGGCCATTGCAGCGACAGAAATTAAGATAAACTTCTGCATCTTCATCCTTAACTTCAAAAACTATATGTTTAATTTTCTTCCACGGTGTGATTTTAGCTTTTGAAAACTGCTTTATATAATAATGTTATTAACTTCCAATTAATCTCTGTCATTAAGAGCAAATACGTTCATTTCTTTCCATGCATATTAATATTAATTCTACATTCATACGCTTTTGAGAGTTATTCGAAGATATAAATGCTAATAAATGCAAATATTTGTGAAGTAATATGGATACTATGGAAAATAACTCAGGTTACAAAATAATAGTTGGGAATGAGAATTAATTTCTTGATTTTTTCTTTAAATAAAAGAAAAGAAAATTGGATGTGTTTTAGAGCTTTGAGCTTAAATTGAGCTTAAATTGGATGTGTTTACTTCTTTCTATGTTTAATGAAATGAAATAAAAATACTTTTTTGGAAAGGTGGTATAAAATTCGTCATCTTTGGTGCAAGAACTAAGTTTTATTGAGTTACATAGAAAAAAAATACTAGAAGAAAATAGGAAGAACATGAAATCATGTTGGATTTGGAAATCAATTTGTGGAAGATGAAATGTAGGTGTACACGTATTAGGCGCAAAGTGGATGAACGGGGCTGACAAGGATAAGGACATGCATCGGACATTGTTCAGGCCACACCTTATGACGCCATTTTCCGAAGAATAAATAGAAATTCTTACATTCATGATACTCAAACACATGGGTTGGAAAATGGAAGGCCAGTCATAGGATACGTGTTGCAATCGGAGCATGGCTACTCCCTTCAAATGTGCATTTGTACTAGTGTCTAGGTTACACACGTAGATCACCTCCAATCCAGTAACTATATTAATTACGAAAATTTCATACATAAATCTTAATAGGAAAAACATGCCCTTAATAAAATACTATAAGTTCACGTCTTCTAGTCTCCATAAACTAGAGTTTCCTAACATGAGACAATTTAACACGAAGCAAAGAAAAAAAAAACATAAAACATAAAACTCTAGTCATCCTGCGGACGGCTCTCACAACCTTACTTGTCACTTCCATATCACGACTTTGCTTTAACCTAAAAAATCATTTTTAAAAAGGTGAAAAGGTGAGTCCTAAAAACACTCACTAATGCACTCATTTATTGGGGGCAAATATGCACAAAAACATATAAGAATAACAAGCCAAATCAAAGTTCAAAATTTATTTTTAAAATGGGGTCACTAGCTCATGTCCTATTCTAGATCAGGATCATCTAACTGGACTCAAACTGGCACATAGAGACACCAAGTAATCAACTTCCAAGTCAATAAACAATTCTCATCATCGACGATTCGTAATTGTAACGCCCCTAAATTTCTTAACCTAATTAGTGACGTCATCCCAAGCATGCTTTAATCACATATGCAGAAGTTCTTAATAAATACTTTTAAAACAAAGCCATGGACTTAGTATTCAATTCAAAACAAGAAATTAAACATAACATAGTTTTAAATATAAAACAATTCCATTAAAACATCTATCAACTACTAATTGAAACTGAATGCCTTCTACGGTTCTATCATGCTCTATCGGAACTTCCATGGTCTTTCCAACAATCTGTCATCTGTGCATGGAAACTTTACCTGAAAAATATAAGGGTAGCACTTGACTTGATTATTTTAGGAAATACTCAGTAAGTCACCGTTGGGGTTAGCAATGCAATCACACATATAACATGATTGGGACCTTTCTTAAAACCATCACATGGCCTTGGACTCTTTCCAATTATAAGCAGGGTTGGATATGTGGTATTTCTCCACACACATCCTACGTGCACGCACATGAACCCACCAAACGAGTTTGTATAGGTACCCCTAGGCCTGACATGGTCGGACTTAACGCGTTAGACATGTCGGACGCCACAAAAAAGGAAAGACCTGCATGATATCATGGCGAATATGAATATCAAAAGTACACGTCCGTACTAACATAACATTTAGTCTTAACATTAATAGACATCACATTGCATACATAGTACAACATAACATTTCAATACATAAAGCACACAAGCATAGCATAAAAAATGTTAGGGTACATGCAGGGGCTAGAAGGCATGCACTATCATATATCATACAGTTAGCATTGGAATCGGGACGAACAAGTGACAAATCTAGCGAAAAACAAACGAAAGTAGGTGGTCCACATGCTGACACACAATGACAGGCTCCCCCACGTGCGGGCTCCACGCGGGGTCAGCACAGCAACGCACGGGCAGTGTCGCGCTTCAAACCCCACCGGACAAAGACTTAGCCTTCAAATTTTCTGGGAGAGACACATGGCGTGCAAGGACTGTCGGTAGAATTCAAGTTAGATCATGGGTTGTCGGATCGCTTCATGGTGCGCGGGTCAGTTTCCAGTTTTGGGTATATGGGTCGGTAGTTGGACGCATGCTAGCGCACGGCGTTGGACGCATTCCTCCACAGAGTGTTCGACGCTTGTCCTCCTTGTTGCCGGATGCGTCTCCCCCTTTCCGGCCTTCGCATGTCCATCGCCAATTGCCTGAATTCATCAAATTTTCCAGATTCGATTCAAATCACATATCAACCTATTTGTTTTGAATTTTTCTATCTTCCAATCCGTTACTCGTACTAACTCGATTCCTTCATGAGAGTTAGATAATAACCATTGCATAAATATTCAAGATACTTTTATCTCCACATCTAATAGTGAGAGGGTCAGGATATCCTTGGATGTAGAGAGAGAAGTACCTTAAATTAGAATGGCTATTAAGGCATACAAAGTATTAAATATTCATTCAAAATGGTTATATTATACTATAGATATTGAAAATAATGAGATAGATATATATAAAAGAGAGTCCATGTGTTTTTGGGTAATTTCACTTTTATCTTCAATTTTAATGCAATTATGAAATTGATCTTTTAATATATTAAAAAATATCAATTAAGCTTCGGTAGAAAAACTGGTTAAAATTAATAATAAAGTTGATGTTATTTTATTAGTTTATCCATTGCATGGACAAAATAAAATAAATAAATAAAATCGATGGAGTGAATTATGCTCATATTGACGAAGAATAATAATAATAATTTTTAATCATGCACAAGTAACAATAACTTTGTTGGATCTCACTTAGAGCTAGAGCTACAACAACAAGATACAAGATTTGTACTTGGAAGGCATACTCCATGTAGAAATCCTCTATGGAGGCATGAGCTTATGCAGTCTTGGTTTTCTTTCTCACTTCTGTCCGCGCAAGTTGTATCACAAGTTAATGGAACAAAATAGTCTGTCTTTCCTATAATATCTACATAACATTCAACAAATAAAACAAAATAAATTAAGTTAGCTAAATCAAGTTATGAGATAAAGAAAAATAGGAGAACAGAAATGGTTTTAAGTACTCAAAGAGTCATTAAAAAAAAAATATCTCTAAAAGAGAAAAACAAGGTAATCAGGAAGAAGAGAGAAAGGCATACGAGAGGAAATCGAAAGAGATAGCATGGCGATTATAGTGAGAAAAAAATCCAAACAAACATATGCATGTTGGTCTCTCCAAAGACCAAATATTTTCTTTTGGGGTGTGATTTTAGGTTTTGGAATTCATTGCCATTAATGCGCATTCATCTTCTTTCCTTTATTTTACAGCTTTACATGTATGACAATTAACAGAGAAGGAAAACATAACTTCTATATTAGATATTGATACAAATTTAATTTTACATGTATGAAGTCGACTTTGTTTGTGTAATTTGTTACTCCTTATGTGTAGGAACCTATCCTTAAAACCATTATATGGGTAGCCTCCGGTCAGGACAAAATTAGATGTGTAGTACTTCTCATCACATGGCCCACACTTGCGAGCATGAATGATATTCACGATGATGTTATATGATGACATTATATGATGATGCATGATAACAGAACAATGTAAGATGCTTGATGATGACATGACTTAATATGATGTTATTCCATAGTAAGATGATGTGCATATATTAAATGACACGATACAATATGATTACGCATTTTCTAAGACACAATCATGTGATGTGTATAGTATGAAATTTGGTGGTACGGGTTAGTACTATTGAGCGATGATGTGTATAGTATGATGTGCATATATTCCCTCTAGTATCTCAATAGTACTATTTGGTGGTATGGGTTAGTACTATTGAGCGAAAGTTATCTAGGAACCTATACCTTCGAACTTGACCAAGGCCAAATAGGAAAGTGTGTTGTGGCTACTCGAGGATTTACTGAAGTGTGTAGAAACATGACAAGAGTCAAGTTTGTGATTTCGTAAATCTTTCCTAAGAAGGGGGGAGCGATTACATAAGTAGTTTAGTTCATGATGAATGTCAAACGTGTGTAGAAATAGTAACGGCTCTTTAAACAGGGTAACTACATGATAAACCCATCCTGAGAGGGGATGAGTGACAACATAGGAGACTTAGTATTTGGTTGGCACACGAGATCTCTCTCAAAAAAAAAATTTACTCTATAGTAGTTCATGTGGAAGGGTCGATAGTTAACCTTAGATAATGATCTTTAGAAAAATACATCATATTATCCTTTAAGATATGATGAGGTCACGCCTCTAACAAAGATATTGATCATTCATTGTTAAAGCAATGCAAGTTTGCTAAATCTAAGAACGGGAAGGTTGAACAATATGTGACCAAGGGGTTTGGATTAGAAAAGAACTATTTGGAACTTTAAGGTCTCTCTAGAAGCTCAGATAGGTAAAATTAAGGCTCAAACTTCTAAAACTTAGAGAAAAGCTCATGGTAATTTACTAGACAAGTTTGCGATGAGAGCCTCTACAAGTATGTTTGTTACTAAGTAGTATGTTTTTTACTAAGTATGTTTAGGCTCCCGAAATTCTAAGTTTCTTTTTTAGATGATCGTTGATTGTTGGACGAGTGGGAGAGCAATTGGAAGTTACACAATCTTTTGTGTATTTTGAACTTTTTATTATGTTTGAATTTGTATTGGGTTCCTAGTCCTCATTTAGTAATAAACTCTAAACAACACAAAATTGTAATTGATTTTGATACTTTTGTACTTTTGTCTTTTTCGTCATGGTCTGAGATTCAAGTCGAGATACTACGTGTATGAAAGTAATACACATCCCTAGAAAATAAAATAGGTCCCAACAAGAGTCATACTTTTTACATACTACAACCGTATGGTTGTTAGGAAAATGCCTCATACCAATGGAGGTAATGTCTGTTAGTGGCTGTCGCTTGTTAGGAAAACGCTTCGTACCAATGGAGGTAGTGTTTGTCACTTATATACTCTCAAATAGAGTACACTATAACAGCATAATAGCTCCTGAGGCCTCCTTCTTTGGAACTCTCGAACAACCTCCCTTCATAGAGACTCGAATCTTTCTCTGAATCTTCAAAGTACACCATAACACCATAGAGCCTAGACTTGGATTTCAAATGACAAAATCGAACTTTAAATTAGTGACAACCGCTTAAATTAATCAGGCGAGTGGTCTTGCTAAAAGATAGCGTAGAAATTGAATAAGTTATAATTTATGATGGATGAGCTATGATGATGTATGAGTTGTATCGTATGATGTAATATACTAGTATATGATGATGTATGAATATGATATTTGAGCTGTGATGCATGATAATGTACGTAATTTATACATTTGGATGTATGACGTACACGATATGTTTGATGCACTTGTGGCGTTATGATGAGTATGATGATTGCATGACATTTATCTTAATATAGTGATATTTTCCATATTAAACATGTTGTATGATGATGAGTGTCATATTAAGCAGACGGGGCTATTGGGACGCTATAGTATTCGGCATTGGGTTTTTTGCAGGTTGGACAGGCGATGAGTCACGGGCTTGCATGCGAGCTGGGCTGCTGGACTTGGGTCGTGAGAATGGATCGGGTCCGACCCAAGTCCAACGAATCCTTCTTCCTTACCCGACTCTTTGCAATTCTCCGACGCCGTTTTCTCTCTCCTTTGCACGATGGTTCCTAACGTCGTTTTTTCGTTCTTTTTCTTCCTCTTCCTCTTCCTCTCTGTTTGCTTATCCTCCTCTCTCTCACGAAGTTTCGTGGTTGTTGAACGTCGAGGGAGGTAGATCTGGGTTCTCCAAAAATCCTATGTCTGGGTTCCTTCTCTGAAGGTGGTATGGCTTCTCTCGCCAGAAAAACTACGAAGTCTCTCTCTCTCTCTCTCTCTCTCTGTTTTTCTGCTCTTTTCTTCCTCTGTGCAAGTGTTCGAGGCATTGGCTGGAGGCTAGAGGAGGGAGGGACGCATCTGGAGACGATCCACGAGGTCGTAGTCATGTGAGATTCGAAAATTTCGACAGTCGCTGGAATTTTCACGTCCACCGGCGATTGACGCAATTTTTTTTAAATAAATAAACTTGTGCACATTTAATAACCATCCAATTGAACAACTAATTTAAAATAAACAAATACATTTAAGCATTTGAAGGGAAATCAGATAATTTACAAAATAACTTTGAGTTCATAAATACATCATCAATCTAGTCCAACCCCTATAGCCCCCTCAACTCGTGGACGCCCTTGCCTCGACCGCTCTATTTAGGCCTCATCTGAAAAGAATTAAAGTAGCATGGGTGAGTTTAAAAATACTTAATAACTAACTTGTCGTCTGTAGTTCTTAATTCGTTCTTAAGTCTTACAACATTGGTTCATTCGTTTGTCTGTCTGGTGTCTTATTCATGCTTGGGAGTTTGTTTCTAAGTATCGGCTCTTTCTAGGTTGTACCCTATGTTAAATTGGTTCACCTAAGCTCAACTTAGGTTCATGGTAAGAAAATTGTATGTTTCTCTTTTCGTAGCCCTACTTGGGTCGTTAGTTCTCATAGTTCGTTCATAGGTTTCATAGGTATATTGTTTAAATGTTCTACTAGTCCCTTTAATCGTCATCATGGACCTATACCTAGTAGGTCCTCGAGGTGTGACCCCGACATCGTTTCTAACTCATAATTCTCATCATATTATGGACATCGTTCTCAGATTCTCTAGTAGGGTTTAGTTGGCATCTCCCTAGTAGGCCCCATAAGTATTATTATAAAAGAGGTTGTGGTCCTCCAGCTTGCTAATAGTCATCTACCTATGTAGTCCCTCGCTCTCAATCGAACAAGATCATGACTCAGGGATGGTTGAAAACCCCGTAATTGCACCCATAAGGCGCTTCTTAAGTTTCTCATTTGATTCATGCATTTCAAGGCTCCACCCTAGTTCTACTCGCTCATAAACGTAATAAAGTACTGTATAGACCCCTGACAATCTAATCGGGTTCATGATTAGGAGTTAGTTGGTAAATCCCTAATCATCCTATACACTAGCATAATCATTCATACACGAACAAATCATTACAAGAATCCAACTGTGATAGATAACAGACTAACGAACAATAATGATAAATAGAGGCAAGTGAGGATTATAGATGAAGGGGGGAGATAGAATGAAAGGAGATAGAAAAAAGAAAAAGACAAAAAAAAAACTTTATATGAAAGGTTGAGTTTGAAAACAGAAAGACCAAAATCAATTCACATTTCAATCATCAAAATCCTATTAAATTCAAACTTCATCAACCAAAATGTTATTACCCTCCTATTGGAAGGACCAAAATACTATTAACTCAAAATTCATGGACCTAAATGCTATCGATCTTAAATTTTATGGACTAAATGCTATCAAACTCAAAATTCATGATCAAAACGTTATTAAACTCGAATTTCAAGAACCAAAATGCTATCAGACTCATTCGAATAACAAAAATTCAATCAAACTCAAGCTTCACGAACAAAAATGCAATAAAACTCGAAGAATTCATCGAAAACCCGTAAATCAACTCATGACGACTTAGAAAACAAACAAAAAAAAAAAAAAAAAAAAA
>NW_019647423.1:0-7949 GCF_002806865.2 Cucurbita pepo subsp. pepo
CCTCACCTGCTTCCTCCCTGAACTTCCGGTAAATATCGCCCTTATAAAACTTCCATGTCCGAACCACCAAGATCAACGAAACAAACGCCCCTAAAACAGTAGCCGCCGTGATTATAAGAAACGCCTTTCTGTAACATTCCACTCCCAAGCAATTCAAATCCTCCCCAATATTTCGCCGCCGCCCCGCCGCCTCCATCTGCCGCGTTGCCTCTCTGTCGTACAAATGTCCGGCCACTCTCACGTTCAGTATATATGCTCCAATCGGGCTCGCCACTCCCCCCAAGTTGTACAGAGTTGCGTAGTATTTCAGCCCGAAAATTTCCGATATGATTGCGAAAATCAACGGCCACTGTGCGCCGAAGCAGAATCCGATGATAATTGAAGAAAAATAGAGCGAATTTGGAACTCCGAATGCGATTAGAAGATGACCGACGCAGGATAGAATCATTGTCACGAAGAAAATTAAGGGACGTGGGACTTTGTATTTTTTCCAGAGAAATTCCGACAAGAATCCGGCGACTACACGGCCGAGGTAATTCCATATGCTGACGAGAGAGATGAATGTGGTGGTGCTCTGAGATGGGTATCTCAAAGACTCTCCGATTTGACCCAAATTGTCGATCGCCGTCAATGTTCCACCGACGCCGCAGATGGTGGCGATGAAGAGAATTATCATATCTATACTGAAAACAGCTTGCGGAATTGTGTAGTCCTCTCCTCTGTTTGGGGGTTTGAATGTGTTTTCAAAGCAGGAACCCGACGGAGGACTCGGCGGCGCCGGTGGCGCCGCCGAGGTCAGTGGTGGCGGTTGTTGTTGAGATGCTAGCTCTAATTGTGAAAGTGGGCTTTCGATTTTAGTCTTCCAAACACTCAATTCCTCTCTGTAAACGATGGCCAGAGGAAGTAAAAGCAGAGCAATGACAACAATGGCACTTCCGGCGTATTCCATTTGATGAAATTTCAGGCGATTTTGCAGAATAATCAAAACCATTAACGACCCAGCAAGGCCAAGAGAAATATAAAGGATATGGAAGAAGACTCTGAGCTCATTCGGCTGCCGGAGATCCTTAATGAGTCGAACGAAACGGAGGAAAGTAACAGAGACGGCGGCCGGAAGCCAAGCGATTAAAAGGATGAGAGATTTGGAATTGTTGCCATAAAAGGCATGGTAAAGCTGGGTCAAAATGGCGCCGCTCAACCCGACGAAGCCCTTCAAAAGGCCCAAAACGCTGCCGCGACTTTCCGGGAAGTTTTTGACGCTAGTAACGAGAGCCCCTGTGTTAGCGAACGTCTGAGAATTAGCTCCGATACAAATGTAGAGACACATATGCCAGATTTGGGGCTTTGGGATCCGGCTAGTTACAGCCATCCAAATCATGGTATAGCCGAAGAGATTCATGACCGCGCCGATCAGGAGAACGACCCAAGGCGGCGCGACCTCGTTGATTAGACCGCCGATAACGCCGACGTTGCCGCCTAAATCCTTGAAGAAGCTAAGCAAATTAAGGGTGGTTTGGTCGTAGCCTAAGGAGGATTTGATGTCGGAGGAGTAGAGGCCGAACATGTAAGTTGCGCCGGAGACGGACATGATGAGAATTGAAGCGAAGACAGAGAACCACCGGCCGAGAAGGAACTGGTACCAGATGGGGTGGACGGTGGAGGGATTAGAGGCGGCCATGTTTTCCGGCGAGCAATTAGGAGGCTGTGTTCTTGAAGATGTAGTGTCAGTGGGTGAGAGTGTATAAATACATATTTAAGGAGGTGGGGTTTCATTGAAATGGAGATTGGATTTTTATCTCTGTTTTTTGCTCTGTTTTTGCTGCTCTCTCTGCCACTTATCTTAGGTTGGATGGTTGGTTGGACAAGAAGGGGGGACCCACATGACGAACATTGCAATCGACCCAACACGATTAAATTGTAACCCTATCTTCTTGGAGTAAATATTTAGTATCACGATTTGGATTGTGTTGATCAGGTTGGTCGAGTTCACCCCTGAATGAACCGATTCTGAACTCAACCATTAAATAAATGACTTATTTTTTATTGATACAGACAATTAACCTATTTTATCGAGTTGCAGTAACTATTTAGTGGTGTATAAACATCTCCCGGACTAATACATTAATATATTTTCATATTTGGTGGTATATTCAAGTCCACTCATTATTTCATTTTCCTAGGAATAACTTATAATATTATTTATGTTTCATTTCATTGTAACCATGTGCTTCATGCCCTTTTGTTTTGATTCATCCTTTCTGGTCCATAAACTTTTACCCACTTCTTCTTTTGTTTTGTTCTGTTCTAGATGAGATCGAGAGAAGAGACGATCTTTGATCTTTGTTCTCGTCTTTTATTTCGACTTTTATCTCTGTAATTTTATGAATTTGTTCTTGTAAGGACGTGAATGAGAGACAAACACGCTGGGTGAGGTGGATAGAGGATTTGGGCGGGATGAGAGGCAAAGATAATGATACAGAATATAATTCCTATTTTCGGTCTCGTTTAGCTAATGGAGAGAAATCTGTCCATATCTCGTTTTAGATGGTGAAAAAAGTTAAACTCTAAAATCATAATACACACCTAATGTGGAGAAAGTGGATGAGAGTACGGTTAGAAGCACGATGCTAGGTTAACTACAGACACACATGTGAAGCCACTTTCCATTTGGCAATAATGTAGAACCAAGAAGAGTTAAAACCGCCCACTTCTAAATCGAGTGGTTTTAAGTTAACACGATTCTAAATGCAAAGGAGTTCTTATCATCTAACTCCCTAATCTAATGCGACATCAGCTTCAGGCCACACATGGAATTGTAGTACTACCTCAAGGTTGGCTAATCGTACACAACATGCTCAAATACTTTTTGTTTCGGAAGGCACATGAGTCTGAACCCCACGTTAAATGTGGGATAGAGAGGAAGAAAAGAAGTGTGGGAACGAAAGAAGCATCTACGTGGTATAAGAAATAGATGATAGAAGCTAAACTAAAAAAGGGTATTTGAAGATGAGTTATTTCCTTCATTTAAAAGGGGTCATTAAATTTGTAACAAACGATTCAAGATTGCACGTTTAGCTCATTGGACGATGACCCTCTTTGGGACAACGCTCCAAGTCAGTGTCTTTCTCCATTCGACCCGAGGGCTTAATGAGGATTAACGCTGGGCAATAGTAGGGGGGTTTTGCACAAGCTAGGAGTGTACAGGAAACTTGTTACAAGCATAATTTGCACGATTCTGTCCCATAAGCATACAAAGATAACTTGTTACAAGCATCAATAAGACAAGGAGGAGGAGGAGCAGCCCATCTAACCTGAAACAGCAAGCTGTACATAGGCTAACTAAAGCATTTTCCACTTTAGATTTCTCACATTATGCCCATCCCATCAACATCTTTCGGACTCCGTCCTCGATCTTGTTCCTGGGAATCGAAGACCCGACTCCTTCATCAAGCATGACTCTGTATACTTCCCATTCTCGACCTCCGATCAAATGGCGTCTGATTTCTGCCTGGAAGATCGATCTCGTTCTAGTTAAGCTTTGTAATCATATATAGTATACCAAAAGCAAAAATTTGCACATGAAGTAACCCAGATGCATCACCAAAATTAAGTTTGTAAAGCTATATCTCATACTTTGAATCTTGAAAAGTTCTGGACTTATTGGAATATATCAGAGATTGCAAGGATGGCAAATTATTGTAAGGAGATCGGGACGTACCAAAAAAACACCGATGTCGAGCAATTTGAGAGCAAGGGTGATGTCATGGAACACGAGAGGTCGACCCTTGCCAGATAACTCTGTGGGGTTTGCCACCAAGAGTTCTGTGTCGGGACCTCTGCTCAAGATAGCTACTCTGAGGGGACGAATCAGTTCCATCCGCAACCGAGTTGACAATGCATTCTGCTTGCTTGGGTCTGTAATCTTCTTTCCATCAGCTTGCATGATGAACAAGTCGATCTCACAGCTTCTCGTTTGCTTCTTATTAAAGCGTCCATATGAGATCTGGCTACAGGATTGAGTTTAAATATTGATAACAGAACCTGAACTGATATGCAGTGCAAGAAAACATTTTAAATTGACCTTCATCATGAAAAACGAAACGGTGAAAGGATTCGGACCCAACAAATAACTGAATGTTTATGTACCTGAATGTTGTAGTCTTTAAGCGTCCTCATAATGTCGTAAATAAGACCCTTGTGATCTTGACAGACAATTTGGACGAGTGTGTGAGAAGGACTGAGCGAATTGTCTAATGTAACAGAGACATCTTTATGAACTAATGATCTGCCTTGTGAAGTTTCATTCAACTCCAAGCTACATGATTCTTCTGCAATTTCAGAGGGAAGAGAGGATGCCTGTGAGCATAACATAACTTCGGCGTCGACCATCTCTATTTCACAGCTTATCATTGCATCTCCCAAGACATGTTTCAAGTGGTCGCACGTGTCCTGCTGTCTCTTCGTTGTGTGCATGAGATCCCTAATGGACAAACAAAAATGAAAATATGTTATGTACAACCTCTATGGGTTCCCTTATACTGCTGCTGAAATAACAAAGTGTTCCACCACTCAAGAACTTTCAAACCAAACACCTTCCACCCAACTGCTTGCAGGTAAAGAAAAAGAAACGGGAGACAGCAACGAGGTAAAAAGGAAGCTCATTCAAGAAGAGCTGACCAAACAAGAGTTTTGACAATTTAACATACAAGGAAAGAATTGTGAGATCCCACATCGGTTGGGGAGGAGAACGAAACATTCTTTATAAGGGTGTGGAAACCTCTCCCTAGCATACGCGTTTTAAAAACCTTGAGGGAAGTTCGAAAAGGAAAGTCCAAAGAGGACAATATCTACTAGTGTTGGGCTTGGGCTGTTACAAATGGTATCAGAGGGACACCGAGCAATGTGCTAACGAGGAGGCTGAGCACTGAAGGGGGGTGGACACAAGGCAGTGTGCCATCAAAGACGTTGGGCCCCAAAGGGAGGTGGATTGGGAGGTCGCACATCGGTTGGATAAGGGAACGAGTGTCAGTGAGGACGCTAGGCCTCGAAAGGAAGTGGATTGTGAGATCCCACATCGGTTGGGGAGAAGAACGAATCATTCTTTATAAGGGTGTGGAAACCTTTCCCTAGCAGACGCGTTTTAAGGGAAAGTCCAAAGAGAGCAATATTTGCTAGTAGTGAGCTTGGACCGTAACAAGAACACCCTACAAACACCACTGCCGAGGCATACTACTAGGATAGCCCTCCACTTCCTTTTTCCTTGCGGATAGCCTCTTGAACAAGTGAACTACTTGAACTATTTATGCAAGTTATACTACTCTAGCCCTCATGAACAAAGAATCCGTTCCACACAGGTCAAAATGAATTCATTCATTGAGAAATACAAAAAACACACAATGCAGATAAACAAAGCTCAATCTTGAACCTGGAGTCAATGATGAAAAACAGATCCATCACTTTTCCATCCGGAGTGGTCGACACTTTCACTTTCTCTATAAGAATCTCGAGCTCGCAAAGAACCCATGTTACATCTACAAACAAACCACTCGCTCCAAATTAGACACAAATATGGCAAGCAACACAAAAGGGAACCAACAAAGAAGACAAGAACAACAATATCCCCACGCTTCGCTCTCTTTTTCCTTCTTCAGGGGAGGAGGGTCAGGTCAATATTTAAGCAACAAACTCCTAATTGATCTGTTCAATCATGTAATCAACATAGAATCGAAATAACGAGGAGGAAATTACAAACCGTGTAACAGCCCTCTTCTGTCATGGCAACAAAACTTCAAAAGAAACATATCAGGGGGCTTTGAGGGTTGCGGTTCCGGGCGGAAATAAGAAAGCGTCGAAGCTGAAGAACAAGAAGGGCAAACCTCAATCAACCTCTGTTTCACTAATCCCCACTTCGTCGACGATTTTCCCGTCACCCAAAACACTATGTAGCACCATTTTCCGTCGGTCGTAACATCTTCAACACAGTATTGACGAATTCACAAGATCAACAAAACAATCACATCACTAATTCAAACAAATCAAATCTAAAAAAGAAAACCCAAATCGCCCACAACCCGTTTGATTTAAACCCCGAAAACGAAAACCCAATCACGATATCTGAAATCAAAGCAGAGAAGTAATTGAACGATTCACTCACCTCCTCTGACAATGCTTAGACCAAAGAAGAGAAGTATGCGGCACAAGTCACAGCCTAACCCAGTTTTATCGGGGCAATTGACAGTGATGACGGTAGGCTCATCGTCTTTCTCCGACGGCCTCACAAGCACGACATCGTCGTGCAAAATACCCATATCTTCGTTTCTTCGTCTTCCTCGTCGGTGGTGCTGTGAGATTCAGAGTTTTCCGATGGGTTGCCAGAAATTCAGAGAACGCATTAATCCAGAATTTTTATCACTGTTCGCTTGTTCATTTTTACTAAAATACCCTTCACAATTCCAAAAATTCCCTCTTGTACGAAAAATCTATAAAATAAAATAAAAATAATAAAATAAAAGGCTTTTGCAATATTATTTTATTTTCAATTAATTAATTGGTGAAATTACCATTTAGTCAATTAAATTCATTTTTATATTTAATATTTAGTTGAACAAAAAAAATATTAAAAATTAGTAATTTTTGTATAAACAAAATTCTAGATATTAAATTTGAATTTTCTTTAAATAATGGGATCAAATTTATAATATAATATAATTAATTCCTACTTTCCCAATTTAAGATAAAATTATTAAAATAATTCCAATTTTTAGGAAAAGTATTTTTAAAAATTCTTAGGCGAGGGGGGCATTTTAGTAAATCAATAAATAAAATAAAAAACATTCTATTATTATTATTATTATTTGTTGTGAACGGAAAAAAGTAAGGAAGGTGACAAAAGGCAGAACAGCTAAATAAATGGGATTTTTTAAGGCATCAATATTATATAAAAATAATTAAATTTATAAAATTGATAAAATTTTGCGTTACAACTCAACTCGACCATTAGTAAATATTATTCGACTTGATTCATCGTCATCAACTTCATGCTTTTAAAACGCGTCTATTAGGGAGACATTTCTACACCCTTATAGAGAATGTTTTGTTTCTCTCTCCAATTGACGTGAGATCTCACAATCCACCCTATTGGGAAGCCAGCGTCCGGCACACCGTCTGGTGTCTGGCTTTGATACTATTTGTAGCAATCTAACTTTGTACTATTGTCTGTTTTGGCTTCTTACAAATCGTCGTCAACCTCGTAATGGATGCAACTTCCAAATTCTTGGTGGAGGTTGCTGCGTTCTTTTTTTCCTAATCAATTGAAAGACTTTAAAAAAGAATGTCTTTTCTTTGTACCAATTATTTATTTATTTATTTATTTATTTATTTTTCAACCTTTTTAGCACATGCTCTTTTATATATATATATATATATTTCTTTTCCCACAAATAAGTAAAGTTTTAATCAAAGTTTTTAATTCCCATTTGTTGATGGAATGATTTGATAAGTTAATGTCTTTTGTGTTTTATTTATATTTTTTAATTTTTATTAATTCGATATTAAATATTTTGTCTTTTATGTTTTTTTCGATACTTTTTCTATGTTGAGTAATGTTTTTTAGTTATTTTTTACGAATATGTTAAATTATTTGGTTCGTTATGTTAATAATTAGACTATTTTCATGTTAAATTCATTTTTAAAAAACTCTTTGTGATATACATGAGTGACCGTTCGGTTATATATTAAAATTAGAATCATTACACTGTCGTGATGACGGTCAAATTGACGAATTTGGATTGTTTTAAAATTCTTCGAAAGCAATTATTTTGCAAAAGACAAAGTGTAATGGAAACGAGGTGTAAGCTCAATAATTCAATTATTAAATACAAATAATAATAAAATAAAATTAAAAAAAAAAGTCCTAAAAGTATGAATGAGAAAAGGAAGAATCACATCCC
>NW_019647424.1:0-685 GCF_002806865.2 Cucurbita pepo subsp. pepo
TCCGAATCTTATTCCCCTTGTATTGATTCCTTATCTTATAAAAAAAAAAACGAAGATCATTACCCTACCCACGACCTGGAGTTGGCCGTAGTAGTTGATATGAATCCAACAACTGATCACTTCCATGTACCCGAACTTGCAATTACAAGAAGCAATACAAAGAAGATTCAAGAATCACATCAAGAAAATAATAGAGTGACTGATATTGGAAAGTGATTAGAAGACTTCTCATTGGTAGTTGAACTACCAATTAAGACAATTTATGAATGCCTTATTTTGTTCAATTTGCATTTAATAGCATTTATTAATAGTTTGTATGAATGCCTTATTTTCTTCAATTTGTATTTAATAGCATTTATTAGTGATTTGTGGTTGGTGGCTGAACTTTATTATGTTACGGTTATCTTTTGAGCCTATTTAAAGGCATGTAATATTCATGTTTGATTGAATGGTTGAATACAGAAAAAAAACCTTTGTGTTTCCTTGGTACTTTTTCGGTGTTATTCTTTTTCAAATCTTGCTTTACGTTTGATGTTTAAACCCATTCATTGAATTAGTTTTGATCAAGCTAATTCTAGAGTGAATTGTCTTGGTATTTAAGAGTGACCATCATAGATTCCAAGTTCGATCTAAGAGTCATTCATCTTCTAACCAGCTCTTGGTTGGAATCAATCCGTTAAGTTAG
>NW_019647424.1:6426-7925 GCF_002806865.2 Cucurbita pepo subsp. pepo
AAAGATCAGCTCCGGAACCTGAAAAAGAAAGTCTCAACTCCTTACTTATGAATGAGAGCATATGAAATCCTTCTTTCTTGAACCGAACCTATTGAAAGAATTGTAAACAAAGACTCAACTCTCGATGAATTAGACTAGACTGATTTCACTCTTTCGTAAAGCGCTGCTATTTGAAGAACCTGCCCCTCTTCCTATTCTCTTTCTCTCGTTCACCAGTATTACCTGACCTGTGAACCTATTTACCTTTATTCATTCAATCCTATACTAAAAGAAGAAGAAGAAGAAGAAGAAGATATTCCTGAGGTAAAGCTATTTGAAGGAAGAACCGAAACAAAGAAAGAAGCAAGACAAGATGACGACTACTACTACTTATCCTTCTCCTACTGATTTCACTCTGTAAAGCATATTCTGTTGAAGTAGCTCTTTTCTTTCCTCTCGCTTCAAACACTCGGTAAGTAAATAGATAGGATAGGCTGGCTGGCTGAGATTCCCTCATTCCCTTCTTTCTGTAGCTGTAGGGTTGAACTATTCAAACACTGATCCTATTTATGAATGAACTGTAAACACTATCGATGAATTCTCCTTCACTCTTCTCCCTTTGGTCGAGCTGTTTCACTCCTCTTCTCGTCTTCGTTGCTTCGCTCCGTAACCCGAACCTATCCTGAACTTGAACCTCCTTTTCCTTTATTGTTCTATAATAAAAGGAAAGAAAGCTTAATTCGAGAGTTAGCGTTTACCTTTCTCAAAGAAAAGACTAATCGGGCAGGAAGAAAAGAGATAAATGAGACCCTCAACCCTCTCCCTTTGGTCGAGCGATTTCACCCCTCTCTTCCCTTTTCTTGTCTCGCATCTTGGACCGTCTCCTCCCTTTTCTCGTCGAGCGTCTTCGACCCTTCACCTCTCCAACTCGGTTTCATGTCTTCGACCCTTTGACTATCAGAGTAAACAGTGTTGGAATCAATAGGAATAGGAAAAGGAGCAGCATGAGAGGGGAGTCAATTCATTAGCTACTGAACCGAAAGGAAAGAAAGAGAGAAGTGAAGGAACCTGAACCTGTATTCGCTGAGCTACTTCACCATTACAGGAGAGGAAATTCATTCATTCAATCCTATATAGAAAGTAAAGACGAAACAAGAATGATCCTTCACTCTTTCACCTCTTGATTCTTTCATTTCCCGAGGGTTGAACAAACACTCTTTGACTCGGAGGTCAAGCTATTTGAAGAAGAACCTGATTGAACAGATCTTTCTCCTTTCTTTCACGAGGTAAACGAAATAACTACTTAACCTGAACACCTTCCCTGATTACTTTAGTCATAAAATCCTTCACCGATATTCCCTTTCTTCCTTATTTATTAAACATTACCCGAAACCCCACCACTCATCGAACATCATCCTCATTCCACCTCGAAAAAAATGACCTNATGAAAGAAGAAATTCACGGGGCTGAAGAAAATGCAAGATTCATTCTCATTCTCCTTTACAGTTCAATCAGGGAAG
>NW_019647425.1:0-779 GCF_002806865.2 Cucurbita pepo subsp. pepo
CTGAGCTATCCCCGCAATCATTGGAAATAAAAATTCATCAGGTTATGAAATAGAAACAGGTGCAGTGAACGTGGAGATCGAACACGTGACCTTTAAATCTTAAATAATTATACACCGTGAAACATGTGTGATGAACATGGATCGAACACGAGACCTTTAGATCTTCAATCTAATGCTATCTCCACTGAGCTATCTACACTAACTTTAAAAATGAAAATTCATCAGTAAAGATATTTTCGCTAATTCATTGAAATTTTAAATAAAAATAATCACTAATTTTTAATAAGATATTCAAGTTATCCAACTTGTATAAGGTGCGGTGAACTAGAACATGTTAGGTATTTCCGATAATTCATTGAGATTTCAGAAAGGAATAATGACTAATGGCTAATTTTAAATTGAATAGTCGGGTTATGCAACTAGAATCAGTTGCGGTGAACGTGGAGATCAAACACGACCTTCAAATCTTCAGTCTGACGCTCTNAATGACTAATGGCTAATTTTAAATTGAATAGTCGGGTTATGCAACTAGAATCAGGTGCGGTGAACGTGGAGATCTAACACGTGACCTTCAAATCTTCCGTTTGACGCTCTCCCAACAGAGTTATCCCTGCTAATATTAAAAATGAAAATTAAAAAGAAATAATCACTAATTTTAGATTGAATAAGCAAGTTATGTTTTTAGATTGTATAGTCAGGTAATAAACTTGTATTAGGTGCGTTGAACGTGGATAAAACACGTGTGACCTTCAAATCTTCAGTCTAACAATCTCCCAACT
>NW_019647425.1:7107-7901 GCF_002806865.2 Cucurbita pepo subsp. pepo
TATATATGGTAAATAGCTATATATAGTAAACTAAATCATATATATATTCGATCTGGTATAGCTTTGAGAATGTACTTTCTATTTCTGTACTCTCTTGTTTACATAAAGTCATGAATAAAAAAAAAAAAACATCCTTTTAGCCAGAGCTCTCCTTGCAAATTTCTCTATCCTGTTCTTTGTGTTCATCTAGATCGAGCGTGTGCATTGTTGTGCGATCCTAACAACTGGTATCGATCCCAACAACTAGTATCAGAGCCAGGCGAAAGTCAGAGCTAGGCTAAATTCACCACGATCTGTGAAGATGGAAAGTTCAAAGATTGGAATTGAGAAGTTCGATGGATCCGATTTCGGTTTCTGGAAGATGCAAATTGAAGATTTTTTGTACCAAAAAGATCTTCATGGACCTCTGTTGGGGGTGAAGCCGGATACCATGACCACAGAACAGTGGAAGCTCAAGGATCGACAAGCCTTGGGGATGATCCGGTTGACGCTATCCAGAAACGTGGTGTTCAACATTATCAAGGAGAAGACAACGTCAGGTCTGTTGAAGATGCTGTCGAATATGTATGAAAAACCGTCGGCTATGAACAAGGTGTTTTTGATGCAGAGATTGTTATGAGTCCTTGTGAGAACTGCGTTACGAGCAAACAGAAACGAGTTAGCTTAACAAAGACTGTTAGAGAATTGAAGAAAAGTACCGGAAGCGTCGCTGAAACTCCAGAGGAAGTTGTGTCGGCCGGAAGCGTCGCTGAAACTCCAGAGGGGGTTGCGTCGGCCGGAAGCGTCGCTGAAAC
>NW_019647426.1:0-1597 GCF_002806865.2 Cucurbita pepo subsp. pepo
TCAGATTTTGCAGTCTCATTGTTCGTCCATTTGTGTTCGCGATCATTTCATTAGCTGATCTATTCAGATTTTGCAGTCTCATTGTTTGTCCATTTGTGTTCGCGTTCGTTTCATTAGCTGATCTATTCAGATTTTGCAGTCTCATTGTTCGTCCATTTGTGTTTGTGTTCGTTTCATTTTGTCATATATACGCATGAGCTTTACCTTACAACTTAAAAATTAAATCTTTATTTTTTGCTAGTTCATTAGTCCTCAACATTTGATAACAAGGTTGGTAGGAGTAATTTTTTGTGTATTTGTCTTCAGTTTCAAGTATGAGATGCTTTCAAGAACTTGTTCTGATAAGTTGATTTGGGGATGCAAGAAAGGGTTTATTTTGCAAATTAAACTCTTGTATTATAACAATGACTTCTGATGTTTGCCCACATTAGCGAAGTATATATATATGTATAAGAAAATGTTGCCATATCAAGCAGAATAATGGAAATGCCACCCCAAAACCATAGATTTCACCGAGGGTTGCCTGAAAAACTCAAGTCGTTCTAAAAGAAACTCTGCCATTAGATTGCATCACAACCATCTGGTAGTTGACTGATTGTAACTAATTGTAACTAAAGTTGACTGATTGTAACTTTTTAGTTGACTAATTATAAGTTTACATTGTTAGATAACACAACTTTCCACAATAGTATGATATTGTCTACTTTGAGCATAAGCTCTCGTGACTTTGCTTTGGCCTGCTTTGGCCAAAAAGCCTTATATCAATGAAGATAATATTATTTGATTATAAACTCATGATCATTCACAATGGGGGACTTTCATCTCACATACATTACGAACAAAGTTCTCGTGCCACCAATCCCTTCCCACTTGAGCTTAGGAAGTGTTAGTCTGTACCATCTTTGGATAAATGCGGACAAGTTCGAGCCACATACAAAGAAACTTTGGTGGCCAAATCACCTCAGTGGATCTTTCAATGAGAGCCTTTCAAGCGGACTGCTGCATCCGCATAGAGGGCAGACACATATTAACACCTCGTGTGGATAAAATGGAAGGATGTGAATGCAGAGTTTGCTCCATGCTATCTTTTCAGAGATTCTGCATTGGATTTTATGTTGCAAGAGATCATTACAAGATCGAAAAACGATAATAATATAATGAAACTAGATGAAACTTTTTAACAGTTCAAAGAGTACAACTTGACTCAACCTGAAATGACTGAAAATTACAGTAACAAGCTTTATGATTCAATAGTTGAACCTTATACACCAGCATGAGATAATAAATTACATATCTATTTGTCTTATTTTATCTCTACTTTAAAATTCTAAATAGGGTAACGTCCTCCTGCTCCATCATAAGTTCACCAAAAGTTGTTTTTAACTCATAAGGAGTTGGTGCCTTGCAGAGGGAAATCATTTTCATTAGTTTGTGGAGCATTTAGCTTCAGAGGAGCAAGAAGACTTTTAGTGGGGTAGAGATGTGTTGGGGAGTTTTGGACTATGGCTAGGTTCAACAACTATCCTTTGTTTATTTGCAAGTTGGTTCTTTCCCAGATAACTTCAACAAAAAAAAAAAAAAAAAAAAAAAAAAAAAA
>NW_019647426.1:4782-7876 GCF_002806865.2 Cucurbita pepo subsp. pepo
AAAAAAAAAAAAAAAAAAAAAAAAGAAATATGACCCAAAAATGCTAAAACTGGGAAGGAGAGGACTTATATCATTCAATCAAAAAGCAATCTATGCATCTACCTCTCCTATGCATGTCATTCCACCCATCCCAGGAATTTCCCCCTAAATACTCCTAATAAAGCTCACGAGAAAACTAGATCACTTGGAATCTAACAAAATACCACATGAAGGTTTTTTTATTATTTTTTTTTTTGGAGAAAAAGCTCCTAAACCAACCTTCTCTTACCCCTCCCTCAAGTCCTCTAAGTTTCCAATAAAAAAATTCATATGTAAAGAGTTGACTCCCTTGCATTTGCAGAAGCATGCTTCCCATTGCAAATATCAGAATAAAAAATCCTTCCACTCCCTTGATCCTCTCCAAAAAGGGTCCTCCCCTCTCCTCACACCCCTCCCTCTTAAAGATTGAGGGATAGGACTATCAGCCAAAAGAAGCCAGGGGCTGAACTTCACTAAGAAATTAGGCAACCAAGCCCAAAAGGTAAAACCCCCTAAAGGTGCAGGCAAAGGATATAGGTGCAGGCAAAGGATATAAAGTATCGATTCAAGAAGAAAAAAATTAGCGCCGCTAAAGGAACCAAATGTGCACAAATGTAAATAAGCTACAAAGGTTGCCCATCGCTGACAGCGAATGGACTTGATGTCCAAATAAATTAAACAAAAAAGTAACTCACACTTCGGTATAAATCCTAGAGCCGAACATAGTGGTACGAGTATAAAACTCTATAGTTCCTGAGGTGTTGATCTTGAAAGTTCGTATTCCTAGTTCTTCATATTGATGAACATTGAAGGGTGAGGAATTATGGGCATACAGATGCATCATATGTATACATATACACTTGACAAATCAAAGGCAAGAAGGTTTCACACAGTCAGTCAGAGACACTAAAATCATAAGGGAAGTATATAAATACATACAGCAGCACGTAGCATGTCCTCCATTATATTCATCGCCCAACGCCATTGGCCTGCTCTACCATGTGCATTGATTAGGGAATTGTAGGTCTCGGCATCAGGTTTGCATCTAATAAGAAATATTGTTCAATCAACAATATTTGAACAGAGCTCAAAATTGCGCCACAACAAGTAAAGCACCAAGAATACTTTCACAGAACCACATAAGAAACACTATTCAATACTTCAACATTACATGGGGAATCTAAGACCTACCTCCATTTTTGCATTTCAAAAAACAAACCACGAGCTTGATCTATTCGGTTATGTCTGGCATGCAACCTTATCATCATATTGTAAATATCGTTACGGGCACAATAATTCTTTTGGTTCTTCATCCAATCAAATACTTGGACGCAGTGTTCAATAGATCCATTTTGAGTCAACTCCTACCACAAGAGGAAAGAACGGTTGATTCAAATCTTCATAACGTAAATGGAACTTATTCAGGACGGTTTCACTAACTTACATCAATCTTGTAAAATCATACCGGTCGAAGAATTAGAGTTTAATCATTGCACAATAAGCTGTTAAAAAGACGGTGTGGAAGGGCGATACCTTCATAAGAGCAGGATAATTCTTCCGAGCAAACCGTCCAACCCAACAATTCAACAAAGCCTCGACATCACCATGGCGTTGTAGCTTCAGAATCCTCTGTACGACCTCAGTGACCGTCCAGTCCTTCTGGAATCGTTCGCCCCCAACTCGAAGCTGGTACCGCCTGGGAATATCGAGTTTTCTGAGCCCGTTAACGAGGGTCCGAACTTCATGCTTGCCATTGTCGTAGTCCACTAAAACTTGCTTTGTCTCTTCGAATGCCGACTCGTTCTTCGAATTCTTGCAAATGATGAGGGTTTTAGGAAAAGTGGAATCCACGCTCCGACCAGTCAAATCGGCGGGATATGAAAATTTGTGGTGGTGAGAGGGGCTGTGGTAGCAGTGTGGTGGCAGCGTCGCCATGGATTAGAGAGGGATAGCATGAGAACTAAAACCAGTCGCGACGAGGACAAGTTTATTAAAAATAAAAAAAAAAATTTAAAGAATATAGGACAATTTCATGACTCACCATTTATTTGAATAATTTGATAGTTTAATTATAATTTTAGTGGGAAGTCGGGAAGAAAAATCCAAAAATGATAATATGGGCTAAATGGTGCGCTTGAGTTGTTACAAATTGTATTAGAGCTAACCACGAGACAGTGAGCCAGCATCACGATAGGTTCACGGAGAAGCTTGGAACAGAAAGCACAAATGGGACAATATCTGCTAGTGATAGCTTGAGCCATTACACACAGTATTAAAGTCAGAACACCGATCGACCTGCTAGTGAGCTTCCCCTAAGGGTGTAGAAACAGTATTAAAGTCTCACATTATTTGGGAAGGAGAACAAAACACCATAAGGGTGTAGAAACCTTCCCCTGATAGACGCCTTTTAAAACCTTGAGGAGAAGCCTAAAAGGGAAAGTCCAAATAACACAATATCTGGCGGTAGGGCTTTGTGATGTTACAAATGGTATCAGAGTCAGACATTGGACGACGTGCCAGCTTTTTCGCTGTCCCTCGAAGGGGGATAGACACGAGGCAATTTGCTAGTAAGGACGATGAGCCTGAAAAGGGAGGTGGATTGTGATGTCACACATTGGTTGGGGAGGAGAACAAAATACCATTTACAAGGGTGTGGGAAACCTTCTCGTGGCAGACGCATTTTAAAGCCTTGAGGGGAAGCTCGGAAGGGAAAGCGGAAAGAGGACAATAACTACTAGCGGTAGGATCTGGGCCGTTACATTCTTCAACTCATCTGAATAAGCTTTGATGTATAAATAAATGATTTTTGTTGATATCATGAATATAAAATAATTTTTTTTTTTTTAAAGGTTNGTAGTATTAATATAACTTTTAAATAAAAGTTTATTAGTATTATTGTAATGATATACATAAAAAATTATCTTTTAATTTTTTTAATAGATTAAAAACTGATAAATATTATTGAAATTAGGTATATAGAAAATATTTTCTAAATTTGGATGTTACTTCAACAAAATTTAATAAAGAAAAAAAAAAGAGCATTTAATATTAATTTGAATAATGGCAAAATAATGGA
>NW_019647427.1:0-620 GCF_002806865.2 Cucurbita pepo subsp. pepo
TAAAGGAGCGTCTTCATTTCCTCTGCCTTCACTGTCAAAGCAACTTACTCCTCCTTATTAATGATTCGGAATANACTCTATTCCTTCCCTTCCCTTATTTCCGGAGGTAAACAAAGACTCAACTCAACATAATGATCGATCCTGAACCTCTACAACTGGGTAAAGAAAGTAAGTCGCTTGCTTCGCCCCTGAACCTGATTGAACTCCGATCCTCTTCTCGTCTCGCAATTCCATTGCCTTCGCCTATAGGTCTCTTTTTTCCTGCCCCTCTCTCTATTCGTTGAGCTACTTCCTTCACCGATAGATATTAATTAGCTGACCTGACCCTGATTGAACAAGGATTTGCTCCTGTAAACGAATGAAATGAAAGATCAATCTCCTTATTAAGGATCCTTCCCTTATTTCACTCCTTCCCCTCTATGACCTGACCTTGCCGAGCTGCTAGCTTTAGCTTTCCTTGTTCCCTTCACTCACTCTGTCTGAGTCTTCGCTCCTTACCCTCTTGCTTGCATGAACGGCTTCTTTCTAGTACTCTGCCTGAACTGTCAAAGAGAAATACTATACCTTAAACCTTTTCCTTCAAACCCCCACTGTAAACTAAACTACTTGTCTTCGCTCCT
>NW_019647427.1:6801-7861 GCF_002806865.2 Cucurbita pepo subsp. pepo
ATACCCTTTTGGTGTTATTCTTTTTCAAACCTTGCTTTAGGTTTGATGTTTAAACCGATTCATTGAATTAGTTTTGATCAAGCTAATTCTGGAGTGAATTGTCTTGGTATCTAAGAGTGACCATCATAGATTCCAAGTTCGATCTAAGAGTCATTCATCTTCTAACCAGCTCTTGGTTGGAATCAATCCGTTAAGTTAGCTTTCTCTGTGAACGTTTTGCAAGGATTCTAGAAGGACCTCTAGCTTTGCAAATTCTAGCATTGTTGGCGCTTATCAATTCTCCTTGCCCTATCCTTTCTTTACAGGAGAGACTAAAAGGAAAGAAGGGAGACTGAAGATTAATTCGAGTTCACTGTCAGTTAAGACGAAACTCCTTATTCGTTCTCCTTAACTACTGAACCTGCCTACCCCGGAACCCATTCTTTCAATTCATTCAATCCCAGGAGAGTCAATTCATGAAATCCTACTAACACCTATCCTTTTGTGTTTGAAAGAATCCATTCATTAGCAGCTTTCTTTTCCAGACTCAACTCTCGATGAATGAGACTTTACTGTGTTAGAATCAATCAATGAATTAGCTGCTTTTCCAGACTGAACTCAAGACTCAACAAATAAATGAAAGAAGGATTTGCTGTGAGATAAAGAGAAGCGACTGAACCGATATTACCTGAGCTACTTCATAGGCTTCCTGATCTGACCTCCTGAACCTCCCCTGTCGGTCTCACAATTCCATTTCCTTCACCTCGTAAACTATCATCAGGTCAAGCTCCGGAACAGGAAGTCAAGACTATCGAAAAATCAATTCGACTTAACTGTAAGAAAATTCGAAAGATTCCTTCTTTCACTCTTTCACTCGGTCTCGCTAATTCACCCCGCGTAAACTCGGTTTCACAATTCCATTTCCTGCCCCTTTCCCTTCGGTCTCGCACTTTTCGTTTCTCGTCGAGTGGTTGAACCTCTTCGCCCGTAGGGTCTCAGGTCTTCGCCCCTCTCCCTACTACTGATTACNAGTAAGAAAAATTAATGTTTAAGATCGGTACTGAACTACTGAACTCACCCT
>NW_019647428.1:0-1184 GCF_002806865.2 Cucurbita pepo subsp. pepo
CTCAAAGCCCGACTCGTCAACAGCTCGAAACAGCATGTATAATGCTATTTTATGTTTTGATCGTGCTTCCTTTAGCGCCTTGTTTTGCGCTGTCGTATAACCCGTGGTATCATTCGGTTCTTTGAAACCTTCTTCGACCACCTCCCATGCATCTTGAGAACTGAGAAGAGCTTTCATTTGGATGCTCCAATTCTCGTAGTTTGTCTTCGTCAATCGTGGTAGTGGCATTTGTCCCATCATGTTCGTCATCGGCTCGGATACCAATTTGGTGAAAAATAAAATTTTCTCTGATACCAACTTGTAGAAAATAAACGCTCGCTCTGAAATCAACTTGTTTAAATAACTCTCACGAAGCTGTGAAGGAGGTGTCGAGAGGGGAGAGACAAGGAGACAAAGAAATTCTCAAAAACCCTTTTCTATTACACTGTACAAACATTGTAACTCTTGCTCTTTTTCTCTCTACTCTTTACTCTTACAATGAGAAACAAAACGTATTTATAATTTTTCTAAAGCTAAAAATGGCCATCAGAATCCCGCGTTTTCTAACCCATAAAACCACTTGTTACTAAATAAATGTTTGGCCTTTTGACTAAATTTTAAAACCCACGTTTACTAAGAATAGAAACTACCTTTGTTTTTTTTTCATTTAAGTTTATTCCCAATAGAATCCTCAATGCACAGAGCCGACAGAAGAGTTATGCAAATTTGCGTAGAAGGGACCTCGAGTTCAAGGTGGGTGACCATGTGTTCTTGAAGGTAGCCCCTATGAAGGGGGTGATGAGGTTTGGAAAGAAGGGAAAGTTAAGCCCAAGGTTTATAGGCCCTTTCGAGATTTTAGAGAGAGTTAGGGCCTAGACTTATAGGATTGCTCTACCACCAAACCTTGCCGCCATTCACAATGTGTTCCACATGTCTATGCTGCGAAAGTACACCCCAGACCCTACTCATGTGATTGAACATGAAACCCTTCCTTTTTGGGAAGATTTGTTGATATGGAAATCAACCCAAGGGAAAGTATGGAACGGATTACNTTTTGGGAAGATTTGTTGATATGGAAATCAACCCAAGGGAAAGTATGGAACGGATTACCTTGATGATCAAGATCAAGAGTAAAGAAAACTCGTTTCTAAACTCGTGATTCGAATCACTCCACAAGAGGTTTGATCAATACCACTTGAATGACT
>NW_019647428.1:7347-7861 GCF_002806865.2 Cucurbita pepo subsp. pepo
CGGACGACGCAACCCCCTCTGGAGCTTCAGCGACGCTTCCGAACGACGCAACCCCCTCTGGAGCATCAGCGACACTTCCGGCCGACGCAACCCCCTCTGGAGCTTCAACGACGCTTTCGAACGACGCAACCCCCTCTGAAGCTTCAGCGACGCTTCCGAGCGACGCAACCCCCTCTGGAGCTTCAGCGACGCTTCCGAACGACGCAACCCCCTCTGGAGCTTCAGCGACGCTTCCGGCCGACGCAACCCCCACTGGAGCTTCAGTGACGCTTCCGAACGACGCAACCCCCTCTGGAGCTTCAGCGACGCTTTCGGCCGACGCAACCACCTCTGGAGTTTCAGCGACGCTTCCGGCTGATGCAACCCCCTCTGGAGTTTCAGCGACGCTTCCGGCCGACGCAACCCCCATTGGAGCTTCAGCGACGTTTCCGGTCGACGCAACCCCCTCTGGAGCTTCAGTGACGCTTCCGGCTGACGCAACCCCCACTGGAGCTTCAGCGACGTTTCCGGCCGA
>NW_019647429.1:0-545 GCF_002806865.2 Cucurbita pepo subsp. pepo
AAGTTTCTTTGCAATTCTATGTAGTTTAGATTGCATGTAGAATCATTCAAGCTCGACATGATCAATCTTGCTTGTGGAGTGATTCGAATCTCAAACAATGTTCTTTCCTTGAGATATTCGATCAACAAGGTAATCCGAATCTTATTCCCCTTGTATTGATTCCTTACTTTATCATTTGGTATCAGAGCTTTAGGCTCAAGATCGGATATATGTTTCCTCTGCGTTTCTTTTCAATTTGTTTTTTATCCTTTTAGTTTTTAATCGATCCAAAAATAAAGAAAATACAATTTTGGCTCTACTAAAAAATTTGAGAGGTGAGAATGAGAGCTTCATTTGTGTAAATGAGTGCAAATAGAGTGGCCTAAAATTCCTTGAGCATATACTCTTGAGAGAGTGTCGTGAGGTCCGTTGTATTTCCATAACTTATTTTTTGCAGCAAAGTTACACAAATAGATTCGAGGACGAATCCTCTTGAAGAAGTGGAGAATGATATGAACCAAGAGACATCAATCATACAATATACTTCAATGAAGATGTGAAGAAAA